>NC_056734.1:779944318-780011818 GCF_019279795.1 Protopterus annectens
CCACCACAGTCACAATCACATACCGGTAGGTCAGGTGAACAGTAGAGTATACGGACTGTGTGAAGAAATACATAATAGTTTTCCTGTCACACACTACCCCTACATATAGTGGTCCAATTCTCAGTGTAGTCTGAATCCTGACCATGGTATAGGACACATATCAGTCTGCCACTACAAAAGCATACAGCCAATAGACCAGCAGGCACTGGAGCAGCATGCACAGAGAGATAAAACAGGAGCCATAACTCTTACATCTACCCCCTCCATACACAGCCCAAATAACATGTACACATGACATGTGTACACAATCCTGACAGTCTGTCAGCAATGGCCAGACATGCACAGACCTCTCAAATGTACAGCTCACCTCAGAATGTACAGGCTCAGGACTGATATCTATGGCCTCTTCCCTGTAACATGTCTGTGGGTCTACTACATCACTGGGATGATAGGAAGAATGAAGGCAAAAAATAATGCAACTAAATACATATGAGCCTCATAGTGCATGAGATCTGGACAAAGCCTGACATCATTTGGGGAAAGAGGGACAAACACAGGTGTAGACTGGAGATGTTGCTGTCAGACATTTAGACAGTTGCTGATGTTACTGGGTTTGTTTTAACATATCCTTTATGAGGAACATGAAGGCAGTAATACCAATGGATTTTAATATTTACTGCATTCCCCAGAGTCCCTGGCTGATTTTCCAAGGACAACATCTGCCTGGGGAACAGACAAAACATAAGATGCAGCCATGTGGCCAGTCTGTGGACAACATGCCAGTGGAGAGGTATGTCAGAGACATATCACTGTCAGACATGAAGTCACTCACTAAATGTATGTCCACACAAACCCTGTCAACCTATCAACCCACCATGTGTATAACAGCACTGATGATGACATAGAATCTGTTCACAATTCTGGAGATATTTCCCCCATGTTGTTGTGCTGTCTCCAGATGTCCTGTCCTGTGAAGTATTCCCACCTACTGTCTGTGAATCTGTAGCTGACCACCTCTGTAATGTCCCTCACACAGGCAAGTAATAGGACAAAGGCCCACATGATGGATGTCCCATTTGTTGGAGCTAGCAGCAGAGCCCAGGCCCACAGCACAAAACTATGTGGGCAACTACAAAGTTGTATGGCCTTAAGAATACGTGACATGTGCACATCTGCACAGAGGATAGACAGGAAGTGGACAGTAAACATGTTATGCATTAGGATGAATGTTCTGAAGGATAGAAGTCTGAAACTGAAATGTATGCCATTACTACATGACAGCAGTCCTCAAAGACATGGGCAAAAAACATAGTACTCTACAGTTAATATAATAATATCATATTAATATCCAATAGGAAATACATAAAACCATACAGCTGAAACACCAAGAACAAGATAGTGCAGTACTCAAAGTCCCAGCTCTGCATGCAGAGGTGTATGGTTGGAGTACTACAATAGGCAATCTAATTTTACATGGAAAAGCAGTGTCAACAGTACTAATTTCATAATACAATATGTGTGGAATCATATTCGTCAACCAGTGTACTGTAGCTGGTGTAACATGTAACTGTGATTGCATATAACATGTGATACTACCCATGTATAAAAATAATAAATAAAAAAAATATGATACTATCCATGTATACCCAAGTGTCCTGTACAGTATAGCCACACCCCTTGCTACTGTAATGAGAGCACATAAAAGCATGTTATGTACAGGAAATTAAATAAACATTATATGATGTTATTACTCTGCTATTTTTTAAGAATGGAATGTGAGCAATGGTTACGAGGGATGAGCTATGCTTAGCAGGTTTACACATTGCTTAAATGTGAATGATACCAGTAGTTAGCTCTGCTAAGCATATTTGTGCACTGGTAAGTATCTGTAAGCGAAGCCTACACTGTTTAAGCGCCTATGTTTAAACATGGTTTAGCACCACTTAGCGCCACACAAACCCGCGCAAACCCGCTTACAACTGCTTATAATTGCCTTAATCACTCTGTATCCAGCAGCCCTTCTTCCAGACAGCAACAAAATAATCAGCCATGCTCAGTCTTGAGCCCGGGATGCTATAAACTATAGTCAAAACAATTTACTACTAGGCCATCTTAGGTGCAAGATGCTAGGATGTTTTTTATAACATATCATGCAGTGCAGTCAGTTTACAATAGGAAAGACACACTCAGGAATGATTGTTATCAACAAATATATACATAAAAAAATATTTACATATATATATATATATATATATATATATATATATATATATATATATATATATACAGAGAGAGAGAGAGGTGTGTGGAGATACATATATATGTATAACAATATACAGATATATTACCAAGAAATACAGATGTCTCTAAATGCCTACACAAACATATGCTGATGACAGACCACCCATAATTGGGGCAGCATACACAGTTGGATGCAAAAGGACCCATGACACTCACATCTGCCTCCCCCAGTCCAAATAATAAGTGAACAGTACACTGCTACAAAACCATGATAGGCCATACACAATGGCCATACATATACAGTGACCTCTTAGCAACACAACTACGAGTGAAGATACTAAACAAAAATACAAACAGACAGTAATTCACACAAGTTCATTTTACTCTGATGTCTTTGCCAAAGCCTTCAAGGAATAACACATTACAAGAAATAATTGCCTTAATTAGAAGAAGCAATTAACACTTACATACATTTAAATACACAGCCTTCAATTACACTCCTCAGTCAACCTCCATAGGGGAAAAAGTATCTCATTTAAAAACATACATCGATTCTGTGCATAACAATTGTTCTTTTATGACTGTTTGACCAAACTGAGAAACAGACTTTTTCCAAAGCAGTACCTTGTAACTCACTTCACATAATTACGTGTATATACACAGCCTCCAATTACACTACACATTCAACCCCCTAGGGGATAAAGTCTCACATTTAAGAATTTAAACCAATTCTGTACATAACAAATCTTTTTTCATGACTACTACCCCCATGATGAGAATTATTGAAATGTTCAGCTATAGAACTGTCTTCTTCCTCATCAGTAATATGTCTTACATGTTCTAACAGCCTAGTTTTAAAACACTTGTTACTCTCCCCCACATAAAATATGTTACAAGGCATCTAACAGCATTCTCCATGCACCAACCTCTTGAATGCACAGAGTCCCACATGTTGTCCATCCTTTCCCCTCAGCAGAAATGACAGAACAATATAATGGTATACCCTACCTATCAACCTCCTACTGTATGACAGCTCTACCAAGCCTGACATAATTTGGGACTGAAGCTCAAAAACATGGCCATACTTGAAATATTGCTGAGATGCACTGAGGAAATTGCTGGTGTTACAAGGTTTGTTGTAATATATATTTTCTGAGGGATATAAAGTCTGAAACACAAATGGATGTTGGCATGTACTGATTGCAATCACCAGAGTATGCTACTGATTTGCCAAGGACAACACCTGTCTGGGGAACAGACCAAACATAACAGGCAAACCTCTGGCCATTATGTGGATAGCCCTACAGTTGACAGCTATGCAGACACAGAACTTTGTCAGACTGAAACCCATGCAGAAGTAGCATGTTCAGACAAACCCTTTTAAACAAGCAGTATTCAAAACATATAACAGCAATACTCACATTCTGACCCCAAGTCTTGAATCTTCTCCACCATTTAGTTGGCTTGTCTCCACAGGTCTTGTTCTAAAAGGTATTGGCTCACACACCTCCAGGATCTCTTCCTCACAGGTAAGGGAAAGAACCAACACTCACATTCAGTACTCAATTATAGGAGTGTGTTGCAATGACATTGGCTACTGGAATAACTACACAGCTGCTCTGCATACAATCAGCAACTGGGGAACACCAATTGGTGCTCAGGCCATCACATGGTCATGAGCATTACCTACAAAAGACAAGCTGCAATCTATTCAAACCACTTCTGTCATAGACAGTGCATCAGTGCAAGGCTGAAGTAGTGTGAGAAAAAGAAATAAGAAAGGATACATCTGTGAAATATCCAGAAAAAAAGGTATGTGAAACAAGTAAGCATGTAACTGAAAGCAGTAGGTGGTCTTCTGTAATAATGGAAAATAGGGGTTTGAAAGCATATGTCTCAACAAGACTTGCTGTACTGATGTACTGCTGAACAGCACTGATAGCCATAGCATATGGCTCTGTCTGTAGTGACTAGGCCAGCTACTGGGATGGTGTACATATCCATATGTTACCTGTGCATATAACTATGATACACATTTTGTCTTGTAATAAGACAATTATACAGAGCATGTGCAGAGTAAAGTACTGCTGCAGATGTCTGTGTTAAACTGCATGTTATATACTGAGCTCATACCATTCAACTGTCCAGTGTTCTGCACACTGACCATATGCGTGCCTCATATTTGAAGTCATTTACCCATAGAGTTGTGTTTTGTCAGTCAAATCCTTGTGAAATCCATGAAGACTGACATTACAACATCGACCTTCATTGTCCGCTGGCTTTTCCCATTTGGGATTGCCACAGTGGATCATCTGTTGCCATTACTGCATGTCCTCTGAATCTTGCTCTCTCACACCAACCACCTGCATGTCCTCTCTCTCCACGTCCAGATACCTTATCTGAGGCCTTCCTCTCTTCCTCTTACCTGGCAGCTACATCCTTACCATCCTTTTCACAATATACTCAGCACCCCTCCTCAGCACATGTCCAAACTGATGTAATGCTGCCTATCCAACACTGTCTCATATCCATCCAACATGGCCTTAGCCTGTCATATACACATTGCTAAATCTGTGCACCCATGTCACACCCAGTGCAAATCATAACATCTGTAACTCTGCCATGTGCAGCTCTGACACCTGTCTTTTTGTTAATGCCACTGTTGCCAACCCATATAACATAGGTGGTCTCACTACCATCTTGTAGACCTTACATATCATGTTTACTGGTACTCATCTGTCACATATCACTCCTGACACTCTTCTCCACCCTCTCCATCCTGCCTGTACTCTCTTCTACACCTGTCCTCCATAGTCCTCATTACTCTAAAATGTTGATCCCAATCATTTGAACACATCCACCTTTGCCAACTGTACTCCATGTATCCTCAACATTCTGCTATCCTCCCTCTCATTCGCACACAGATATTCGGTCCTACTGCTGCTGACCTTTATTCCTCTCCTCTCTAGAGCATATGTACACCTCTTCAAGGTCTCCAAAAGCTGTTCCCTACTCTCAACACAGATCACAATGTCATCTGCAAAAAACATAGTCAACTGGGACTCCCGTATGATCTTGTCTGTCAACTTGTCCATCACCATTGCAAATCAGGAAGGGCTCACAGCTGATCCTTGATGTCATCCCACCTCCACCTTAAACACATCCATCAATCCCAATGCAGACCTCAATGCTGTCACACCACCCTTCTACATATCCTGTACCACTCGTACATATATATCTTCCACTCATGACTTCATCATACAATACCACAACTCCTGTCTAGGCACCCTGTCATATGCTTTCTGTAAGTCCAGAGATTCACAGAGCAACTCCTGGCCTTCTCTATATTCCACCAGTAACAGTCTCAGAGCAAATATCACATTGGTAGTGCCCTTTCAACACATGACACCATACTGCTGACCAGTACTCCTCATCTCCCTGCATAACCTAGCTTCCACTACTCTTACCCATAACTTCATGCTGTCACTGGTCAATGTTATCCCTCTGTAGTTATCACAGCTCTGCACATCAACCTCATTCTAAACACTGTACCCAAGCACTTTCTCTCCACTCCTCATGTAACCTCACTTTTCCCAAGATATCAGTAAACAGTCTGGCTAACACACCACTGCCATTTCCCCTAAACAACCTCATGCTTCCACAGGTGTGTAATGTGGACCAACAGGCTTGCCAGTATTCATCCACTTCATAGCTATCCTTACATCCTCCTTGTTAAGCCATTGCACTTCCTGATTCCCCATACCCACTTCATCCAACCTTCTCTGTCTCATTCTCTTCATTCATCAGCCTCTCAAAGTACACTGTCCATGTGCTCAACACACTTTCCTCACTTGTGAGTGCATATACCTCATTATACTTTATCACCCTTATCTGCTGTACATCTTTACTAGCTCAGTGCATCCGTCCAGCCAATTGATACAATTTCTTTCATCCCTCCTTAGTGTCCAACCTGTCATTGAGCACTTCATATGCCCATCCTCAGCTTTTGCCACCTCCCTCTTTGCCATGCACATCATCTCCTCATACTCCTGCCTACTTTCCTCATCTCTCTTACAATCTCACTCCTTCTTCCCCAACCTCTGTCTCTGTATACTGTCTAGTACTTCCCCAGTCCACCAACAGGTGTCCTTGTACTGCTTCCTGCATCCACAGTTCACCCCAAGCACCCATCTAGCTGTATCCCTTACCAGCTCTGCTGTACTTAACCAGATATTTGTTAGATTGTCACTGCCACCCAGTGCCTGTCTCAATTCTTCATTGAACTCCACCTCACAAGCACACTTTTCCAATTCGAACCATGTGATCCATGGTGCTGTCCCCACACTCCTTCTCATCTTGATCACTAACATCATCTCACATACCAATATTTTCTGCTGCCTAAATACACTTTCCTCTGTCACCACTTTACAGTCTCCAATCTCCTTCAAACTGGCCCTCCTACATTGAATATGTTCCACCTGTGTCCATCTTACTCCACTCTTGTATGTCACCCTATGCTCCTCCCTCGTGTTATAGTGCGTATTCACCACACCCATGTCCATTCTTTTTTGCAAACTCCACTACCATCTTACTGTCTCCACTCCTTTTATACCATACATACATACCAATTCTCCATCCCCTCTGTTCCCTTCACCAAAATGCCCATTGGCATCTGCTGCAATGACCAGACTGTCACCCTTGGGTACAGTCATCACCACATCATCCAACTGACATCACATCTCTCTTCTCATCCATCGCACAACCAACTTGCATTGCATATGCACTATCAACAGTCATCATTACACCATCAGCTTACAGCTTCAGAAACATCACTCTATGGGACACTTATGTTATCCTCCAAAACACTCTTGGCATACAGTTCCTTCAGCAGAAGCCCTACCCTCGTCCACCTCCAGTCCACACCTTGATAGCACAGTTGTGACCTGCCTACCATACACCCAGCCATAATCACCTTCCATGTGGTCTCTTGCACACACACAATATAGCAACCATTCCCTGGCCATCATATCAGCTAGCCTGGTCCCTATACCACTCATACTGCCAACATTAACAATTCTTACCCTCAATACCACCCTCCTAGCCTTTCCCCTCTCTTCCTGCCATTTGACTGTTGGACATAATCCACGGGATGCCTGTCAATGCAAAGGCTACTGTGCTATTGAATGATTCAAGTATGTTGCAGCAATATTGAGACACTGTCACTGATTTTGTCCCATTGCACTCATGTATACATGGCATCCTACAGATGTCCTGCTGTAACAGGTTGAGGGGGATGACTGGGCAGCAAGAGTGTGAATTTAGTGTGCCATACTGATAGAACAGACATGTATGTGAGGTATTAGCTATGCATATGTCAGTATGAGTAGGTGTATGTGTCCACCTCATGAGAACAGACATGAGATGTAAAATGTCAGTTAAAACAGCTGTACATGTTGTACACATGTGTAATCATAGTTACTGTGCACCCAAAAGAGTGACATTTCTACAGCTACTGGTTGTTGCATAGCCCTGACACAGCCATGGTTAGTACAATATGCATGATTATCATTACTAAACTGGAGAGGTTTCCAACTGTGTTATGACTTTGTGGCCATGCCCACTACAAACAACTGATTGAACACATACATGACTGTATGGACTCAGCAATACCTTACTTGTCATACCTGCCTCCACCAACGTAGAGTAATCCACTTTGCTGGAAAGCAGCATTACACAAACCACAGGCTTGGTCCCTATAGTGGCTGTACAGGGCAAAGTAGGGGCAGGAACCTACCTGACATCAAGTCAGCCACTGTCTGAACAAGCATATCAGGTCACAGGTGGATTACTGTAAGGCCAACTATGAGTACAAATTAGAGACATCCACCAGGGACAATCACATGGCCATCTTCCCAATATGTCTGCAATCTCAGAGCCAACATACCAACCCAACCTGTAATGGTGGCCAATCAGATCACATACACACACAACATAGCTACAGACAACCTGATGCAGATAGGGTTAGGGCAGACATTTCTCCCTGGCTCAGCATCACTATAGGTGGATATGTACTGCACCAATACCCCTCCCCTCATCACCAGTGAGAAGGTTCATATTGCCTACTGAAATGTAACAAATGTAAGTATCCATGGAACATCATATCATCCTTGTCTGCATCTTACATGAACTCAGGCATGTGCTCCCAGCTGCATTACACACTGTAGTCACACCAAGCTGCAGCACCATCCACACACCATCCGCATGGAAGATGGCTAATGTCATCCATATACACAGACCTGAATGATGAATGATGGATTATGCAAACAACTTGTCCTCACTGTGGCAATATGACTCATCAGGACCAGGAGTGCAATGCAAGCTGATACTGTGCTGATAGATTACAGGGGTATAGTGTGGTTGTGAGTGGTGGCTACTGGTATGGTTATAAGTGTTGGCTACTGGTATTCAAGCTATATGTGCAGGCACTGGACATACTGTTGCCAAATGTATGGGATCATGTAATGTGTTTCCCTGTTAGTGCCTACCAGGTACAATGTCACATCACCGGCAGGAGACCTTTTCACCAGTGGAATGCAACTTGATAATGGAAGCCATAATACAGAACCACACAGTACTGTTGAGCTGAGGCCAGCAACATCTGTGGGAGAGGAGCACCCTGTGGGATGACCCTGTCCACAGGGTAAATTAGGTAGGCCTGCATGCACGTACATATGAGCAGGTGCAGCATCATGCCACCAACCTCACACCGGGCAAAAGGCTGCTGCCATGGCCATGGACCCTACAATCACAGCTGTGAGCCCAGCCATGCAGCCCCCACTGACACCAAATGAAGCACTCCTTGCCAACCTTGGGCCACCCATCACATTATGACACCAGGGTACAAAGCCTCACTTGCTGCAGGTGGGTGGTACCCACACAATGGGAAAGGAGTGTGCAGGTAAGGTCACAGTAGGGATTAATAGACTACTGTATGAGACATACTTGTATCTGTACAGTATCTATATGCATGTGCCAGGTCAGATTGCAATTGTGGATGGGGATTTCTAATCCACAGAAGTGCAAATATATGGTGAAGGACAGCAAAGTGTGTAGTATTGGGTGTTGTACTGTAAATGTGCAGACATGCTGCATTCATCCTTTACCAAGGGCACATGTGAGTCTGCTGACAAGACCTCTCTCCCACAACTACATAGGTCACTCTGGTCTGCATATGGGACAGCAGCCTGAAGCTGGTGAGTATGGAATTGTTCACTTGTGCTTTGGCAATACCCCAGGCATGAGGAAGGCATGCAAGTTACCATGCATACAACTATGACTAATAGCATATTGCTTTATGTGCACATCACTTGTGGTGGGGTTAATTATAATGCATCACAGTGGTCACCACATGGGCCTATTTGAAGAGAATGTAACATTCATGTAGCATACCTCACAACCTGTCAGTGCAAGACATCTGGACATACACCAGTAAAGTGTGTTGTACAAACTGTCTAAGGTAGGGACATGTGTGAAATAGTACTGCTATACAGTGGATATAAAATGTCTACTAACACCTGTTAAGATGCCATTTGTTTCTGATATATACTAATTGAGACCACAATATGTCAGTCCACACCTTTCCCAACCTTTAATGTGACCCTTGCCATGAACAATTCACTTATAAAACCAAGCATCTGGACTCATGTATTGTACCTACAAGCCTGGACAAGTGTGAGGGTAGCAGACATTGTGTCAGTATGCTATTTCAGTCAGGTATGATACCTGATGCTGCCATATGTGTCACTACACTCACTGTGGCCAATTTGGCAACTATATCACATACATGGGCATTGCTAAGACAGACAGAACACTAATAGGTTCCAAACATCTGGATGTCCAGACACATTTGTACAGAGGACTGGTATGGCCTGTACAATGGTTTCACATGCTCCATGTGAGGCAGATGCCATTACCACACTATATAAATAAATGGTATTAGGAGGTGGTCACCTGCCATGTATGGGACACACATCAAAATGGTATCAGACACACACACACACACACACGTGTACTAAGATTAGAAATCTTACCTATCTAGTTATGTGTTTCTTCTATAGTGTTATGCAGTTATCAGACATGCCACGGAGCTTACACAATTTCAATTTCATCCAACGGTACTTCTAAGGTGAATGACATCAACAGGACTACTAAATTGGAGTGAGGGGAAATGTAAATGGTGGTACACAATTCAAAAATTGCATTACCCCCACAATTGCCAGTATTGAGATTAGAACGCCTGCCTATCTATTTATGTCTACCATAGTGCTACACAGTTATCAGAAGTGCCATGGAGCATATACGTTATTACTTCCTCCACGGATACTTCTAAGGTGAATGACATCAACAGGACTACTTAATTGAAGGGAGGGGAAGTGTAAAGGGTGGTACACAAGTCTAAATGGTATAACCTACACAGTACATCATTTTCACTTGCCAGTACTGAGATTAGAACTGCTGCCTCTCCAGTTTTTTATACTATGGTGTCTTATCACTTGCCAGCATCCAACACATGACAGACCCAGTCAAGCCACTCAACAACAGCTACAAGTATCACTCTGTCATCATCCATGTAGGTGTGAATGACCTGAGAAACACTTCCCTGCACTACATGACCAGAGACATGGTTGAACACTCAGATTATGTGGTCCAGGCAGGTGTGACAGTAGCCCTGATCAGTATACTTCCATCACCCAGAATAATGCTGCAGTACTATCAACAGATAATTGACTGCAACATTGAGTTACATGTTGTGTGTCATTCTCAGGGGATCCAATATCTCTCTGCTTGGGATAACATGACTGACAGACCTCAAAGCCTTGCCAGAGATACCCTAAATCTGTCATCCCTGGATTTCCATGTACAGGGTAAGTGTCTTGCCATCCTATAGTGCCTTATTAGGCAGTGTTCCAAATCAAATTACCACCATAACAGCTAGACATGTATGCAATCTGAGGGTCACGCTGCTCAACAGTAGACATCTAACTGTCAAGATACAGTCACTCAAAGCACTCCTCATTGTGGAGGACATTGACATTTGTGCTGTAACAACAAGGTGGTTCACAGCAGCAGACAGCAGCCCAACACTAACAGGCTATGATGCATTCCACAGCTATCAGTGCCAAAACATGGATCACACCTCCACAGGAGGTGTTGTCTCCATATTCATAATGGATATGCACACCTCCAGACTAGTATCCCAGCATAATGCATTGGAGGTACTTTCAGTAAAACTGACTTTGGGGAACAGTGCAATCCACACCATAGCCTGCTACTGGTCCTCAGCTATGTCCCTAGACTGTCAATGCACATTCCTCAACACCCTGGTATCTATGAAGGTCCAACCCAACACTGGCATAGTAGAAGACGTCAACTACCACTCCATAATCTGGAGAAAGTAGTCCAGCACCAGTACACTGGCCCAACGCTTCATGGAATTCATCATTTCCAATGCCCTAGACTGGCTCATACTGACCTCCAGTAGAGGATGCAACAACCTTGACCTGTGTTGATTACTTACATATGGGACTGTTTCTCGACCACAGCTGTCAATCCCTATCTGGTCAGATCCAAACATGATGTAATCAACATGGAGCTGAACATCTCACCCACACCCCCACAAAGGTAACCACCTTGCAAAACCTCTCCAGTGCTGACATTGCAGTCATAAAAACAGGGGTGGATGACTTCACTGCACCCATGCCAATGGGAAATAGCTGCATGACTGTCACACCATACACATATACACTGCACCAACATGTACACGGATGCATGGTACTAGCCATAGCCAACAGAACACAGACACTGTCTTCCAAACACTGGAAGCCAATGTGATGGTCACCTGCCATTACTAAAGTGTGCAACAGAAGGAAGACACTGTTGCAGAAAAAGGTGGTGTCCCATGACTGGTGAACTCCCTTATTAGCCTCAAACACAACTTGGGATCTCTCATGGTATCACCTACAGGCAGCTATGAAGGCAGAATTGCAGCAGACACTGACAACAATCACCAAAGCCTTTGATAGTTATATCAACAACCTCCACAACAAAAACCACAAGTGGTGTAAGTTACTGCACAATGCTAATTCCTATCCTGAGACAAAAGATATTGGCCACAATCTTGCCAACACATTCAGTGCCAGCTTTACCCCTCTCTCCCCCAAGGGGACAATCACAATGGCAGATGAATACCAGGCACCCAGCATTACTGCAGCCAGGTTAGACCTGCATTGTCCACAGGCAAGGATACAGGTTCCGTGGGACCCCAAAATATCTGTGGCTGTGTTCTATATGACATGTAAAGAGACCTGGCACCACATCTGTGTGCCCTGGTCAGTCACAGCCTCACCTCAAGATTTGTCCTCCCAAAATGGCACACTGCTACAGTCATCCCTCTCCATAAAGGCATAGGAGCTACAGACCCTGGGGATTATTGGGCCCTTAGCCTGACAAGTCTCCTATATACAGGTATTGGTGCATCATCAGGGACCTGATTGATCAAGATATGGGTGATCTCCTAACTCTTGACCCCACACAGTTTGGCTTTGTGAATGGCAGATCATGCCTGCTCAACCTGGTTGACATCTTTCAGTTTGTCACCAGGGCTGTGTATGACAGTAAAGCACTGAATACAGCTTATCCCAATCTGGCCAAGGCTTCTGATACCATTCCTCAGTCAGGGATTATTGATAAACCCAACAAACTAGGCATCAACCCCAATATCAGTGGGTGGTTTGCAAATTGGTTCACAGAACACACAGTGTGACAGTAGTAAACTCAAAGACAGACTGGCAAGCAGTCACGAGTGGAGTCCCACAGAGATCAGTACTGGATAGTGCCCTGTCCAGCATCTACTTCTCAGGAGTTCAGCCCAACACAGAGGAACTCTGGCTGACCAAGTTCACAGAGGACTGCAAGGTGGGAGCTATCATGAAGTCCACAAGTGATGCAGACATCCTACAGAAAGGCCTCACTGAGACCAATAAGTAGTGTGGAAACCATGACCAGCAGCTCAACACCACAAAATGCATCATCTTCACTTTTGGTAAAACACTCAGTTCCCAGTAAGTTCCACATCACTGGGAGCCCAATGAACACTGTAGGCATTCTAAGAGATCTGGGGACACAGGTTGACGGCAACTTCTCCTTCAAGCACCACATTGCTACTGTGGTCAGGAAGTCCTCCTATATGGCATATTGCATTACCAAGGGTTTTGCATCCAGGAAGATAGAAGTAATGATCTCTGTCTACTATTCCCTCATTAGACCACTCCTCAAGGATTATGGCTCATTTGCTATGTACCTCACTAGATTACTGCTACAGCTGGAGAAGCCACAGAAGCACCTCACAAAGGGGTTCCTAGGCATTAAACACACATTCTACACAGACAGACTCAGAAGACGCAAGCTATTCTCTGTGTCATATCACCTAATTAGCAGCTATCTGTGCTTGACTTACAAAGCCATGTCTGACCCAGCTGGTTTAGAAATGCTACATATAAATCCATCCACACCACATACTGTAATGACCTCTACCTCAGTACCACAATCACCACAACATGCTGGTGGGACAGGTCCGTCAGCAAGAGACTGCACATGCCCTGGAATACACTTCCCATACATGTTATGCAGAGCACCTAGCTGACCCTGTTCCAGACAAATCTTGATGAGTGGATGGGTAATAGACAGTTCAACCCAAGGATCACTGCAGTGGCTATTCTTGATACAGGCACTGGGACGTAACATCGGGTGGCACAATGGCAGGGTCCTTCTATGTGTTAGGCTTGTTAAGGCTCCTGGACCATTACCTACTATACACTTGTGAACCTTTAAAGGGAATATCATCAGCAGGACTAATACAGTAGTGCAGTGGGTGTAAAACTTATCAAAGTACTTCATCCTACAAACAGACATATACTTGCCAGATGTGAGAGTAGAACCTCTACCTAGCTAGTGATGTGTACCATAGGGTTACGCAGTTACTGCATGCACTACAGAGCTTACTGGGCTGAGACTTGGCCAAATGTGCTGATATGAGGAATGACATCAGCAGGACTGATAAAGTAGGGCAGTGGGTGAGAAACATATCAAAATACTTCTACTTACAAACATACATAGCCACACACACATTTGTCAAATACAGGAGTAGAACCTCTGCTAAATTAGTCATTTGTACTATTGTGTTCAGCATTTATCACATGTACTACTGAGCTTACAGGGCTCACAGCTGGCCAAGGTTGCTAAGGTGGGGCACTGTGAAGTGTCATGGGTGGGAATGGCATAAAACTGGTTCATCTATAAACAAACAAACACACAACTCCTTCAGTCTTACACACACATACACACACATACACACACAAACACACACACACACACACACACACACACACACACACACACACACACACACACACACACACACACACACACACACACACACACACACACACACACACACACACACACACACACAAATACACACTTCTTCTACCTTTGCCAGGACAGGACTGAGATTTGAACTCCTACCTAACTAATTATTTGTACTATCATGCTATGCAGTTATTGGACATGCCACAGAGCTTATGGGGTGGAAGCCTGATGGAAGTCACTTCTAAGATGACTGATGTCTGCAGGACTGATAGATTAAAGAAAGGGGGAGTGTACTGGGTTTGAATGAACCCAAAAGCTTTTAGTTGTGAACACACACATACTTCTACATTTGCCAGGGCTGAGATTAAAACTCCTACCTAACTAGTTATTTGTATTATTATATTATGCAGTTATCACATGCACCACAGAGCTTATAGGGCTGATGCCTGACGGAAGGCACTTCTAAGATGACTGATATCTGCAGGACTGCTAAAGTAGGGAAAGGGGAAGTGTACTGGGTTTGAATGGACCCAAAACACACACACACACACACACACACACACACACACACACACACACACACACACACACACACACACACACACACACACATACACACACACACACACACACACACACACATACACTTTTACATTTACCAGGACTGAGATTAGAACTCCTACCTAATTAGTTATTTGTACTATAGTGTTATGCAGTTATCACACATGCCACAGAGCTTATGGAACTGGGCCTAACAAAAGTGACTTATACAGTGACAGACATCTTCAGGACTGCTAAGGTGGGGCAATGGGAAGTGCACTAGGTGGGGAAGGCCTGTTCATTATTAGATCCTACTGACATTTCTGTAAGTGTATGAGCATAACCAGTGTGTCTTTCTATAGTACATGTGGGACTCCATTCCAGGGATTGTTGTATTCTAGTCCAGTTTGTTTTGTGCTACAGCCATACCTCTCAACTTGTTGGTGCAGGATATTTGGAGATAGGGTATCAAAATGGGGGGACAGTGGGCCATACAATAATTGTGACAATTTCTCTCAGTAATGTATGGGTTGCTAGGGTTACATGTCTTGTTTTAGCAGACATCTGTCATACATGCCATTTGACCCTGTCATATATTGTTTCAGTACCTCATGACATGCCTCCTCAGACCATCGCAGTGATTTACCAGAGGAATACAAAATGGATGATGCACACACAATGTTTATGGGCCAAATGCTATGCATTCTTGCAGAATCCAGCCTGTTGAAGGGTGTGCCTACAAGCAATTGACTGCTGGTGCTGTGGAAATGGTCCAGCACCTTGTGGTATATTACAATGGTGGAATCTCTGTGCATTCATGTTCTGGCCTGGTCTGATTTCCAGTCCACAGTTGGGTAACATAAGTCAGGCAGGATCAGGGTGACAGGCAGACTCCAGATAGATTTGTAGGGGATAGGATATGTGGGTGTGTGTGTGTTCTGGGCAGATATGTTTGCCTATAGCTACCAGTACTTTGCATTGTGCTCTCCTGAATGGTTGACTGCACTTGGAGGGTCTTGTGTGTGTGTCAGATTGTTTGACCAGCCTGGAGGTGTGTGTTTGTCACACATATATGTATGGCCCACCTTGTTTTGCTTGGATGGCCACATGTTGGTGTCGGGATGTTGCATAGGATGAGTAATCAGGGAGGGGTGTGTTACTCCCCATGGCTGTGGCCCAGGGTTCTGTGGGTGCAGATATATCACCATCTTCTAGGGTTAGGCCTACCAGCAGTGAGTGCATTTCCATGTTTAAACTCCTAGCCCTGCCTGTCAACTGTACAGAGTATCACAGAATGTCCACATCCATGACTCATATATCTTGTTGGTTACCCATACAAGTGTGGTTTTCCAGCAAAAGTGTTTTGCAAGTCACTCAGGGTTGAAGTCAGATATTAATGACAGTTGACATTGCAGTTTAAGAATTCGTACCCATCAGACATTCCATGCTACTACAAATCATTCCATCAACTTTGTCCCGATTTCTGGCTCCCTGAGGTTGGCAGGTTTGCTCCTAGCAGTTGTCAGCATGGTCTTTCTTTATATTTTTTGGACTGTGTTATGTTGGTGTTATGGACCCCATGACACTCTATAAAGGGCACTGTGGGTGAGGAATAGGCATTTGCCAGAGGCCTATAGGTCAGGTGTGACAGATGCAGGCCATCTGTAGCAGAGCAGTGCATTCTGATGATCATATGTTCCCAGGCTGCCGGCAGGAGACACCCCTGGGATGGCACCAGTAAGTTGACTATGGGTGTTGCTGACAATTGCTTTCTGTCACTATTGCATCATCACTCTGTGTAACAGCTGGATGCTGCTTAAGTCTTGGAACATGTTACTGCATTTCTATGGGACTATGGGGGCATGACATGACTGTACACAATGCACATCTGCACAGACTGTGCTGATATTTGCTTAACATTTTGGTCCCATTTAGCATAGTGGTGCGCCCTATATTTCAGACTACAGGCATAACAGTATCAACTACAGGTCAGATTGTTCTGTGATAGACATTTGTAGTTTCAGACTTCTTACCTTTCAAAGCCATACTGCCACTACCAGACCTGCTGTGATATCACAGTGTACATGTCTGTGGGTGGGGATTTCATGGATGTTGCCATATGGGGGCCTTTGCCAGGCATTTCTGTATGGTTGTCTACAGCTGATCTGTTGTGTGAGGTTGGTGGTGGGTATGGGACCCCCACTTTGACATCCATGCATGTGACCCCCCCCCCCCAGTTATTTGGCTCACCACATATACTGCAATGGTATTTGTTGACTAGGGTGGTACTGCATGATGTGGCTAGGGCAGTACTGGGGATACACATCCTCTTGTCCCACAGAGCTGCCAGTTGTCTGCTGCTACCCCAACTAGCCACCCCATTCCCTTACATGCTTGATTAATGCCATAGATATGCTATCAGAAAATTCCACTCCATTAGTTTATTTTGTTACAGAGACTGTCTTACCTTGTGCCTGCAGCTGTTGTGAGGGTGGTGCTTGAAGGCTGACTATGTTGGATGCATGCAATACACTTGCTATACATGGTCAGGTATAGGTGGTGTGATGTTTGGCATACATTTTACTGTGTGTGTGTGAGTCAGACAGAGAGAGAGAGAGAGAGAGAGACCAGTCCCTGAGGCCCTGCAGTGTCAGTGTATGTGCTATGCATTGCCTCTTTGCCAAGTCCAGGGCATACTGGGCATGCCTCCGTCTGCCTAAAGGGGCAGGCTCAAGATGTTCCTCCTCTGAGTCACTCTGTGCCTGTGGGGGCCTTGGCAATAGTGGGGGGCTGTGTGGCCTTTCCCCATTGTTCCTGCTGTAGCTGTTTCTGCAGGATCCTATTGTATAGCATGGCACATACTATGACCATGTGTGCACATGTGGCTGGAGAGTACTGCAAGGGTCCACTGGATATGTCAAGACACCGGACCTGTGACTTGAGCATCCCAAACACATGCTTTATAATGATCCTGGTTTATGCGTGTGCCTTATTATGGCATTCTTGTGTGGGTGTGTGTGCATTTCTGATTGGTGTCATCATCCGAAGCTCTAGTGCGTAGCCAGCATCCCCCACTAAATGGCCATATGGGATGCCCCCTGGCAAATCACTGATACAGCCATGAGGAATGCCAGATGTGGAAGTTGTGTTAGCTTCCAGGGCAGCCAGCACACACATTCATGATAATGCCCTGGGCATCACACACAACATGGCAGTTGATGGAGTTGAACCCCTTGTTATTTATGTAGATTCTACCCCAGTCACCAGGTGGTGATTTGATGTGGATGTGTGTACAGTCTATGGCACCCAGTACTTCTGAGTAGTCTGCTACATGGTGAAAGAGATGCATATTGTGGGTCCTCTACTCATGGGTGGTGGGGAATTTAATGTCCTTCTCGGCATGTGGTTGCATGGCATCCAGGAACTGGTGGAGTATCCTGGACGCAGATGCCTGTGAGATCCCCATGATATCCCCAGTTGGTCTTTGGAAAGTACCTGTAGCTAGTATTTTTAGAGCTACACATACCTTGGTATCCACTGGGATGGGTTCCCTTCTGTTTGTTCTGGATGTGAGACGAGACCGGCACAGCTCTACAATTTACTGCAGTATGTCCTTGTCCACCCTGTAGCGCTCTTCTATCTCCAGATCATGTAGCCCTTGGTAGGTTACACTGTGCCTGAACACCTCCTCCTCATAAGTCGGGGCGGTTGTCAGCATTGTCCTCTTCACCAGCCTCAGCCTCTTGCACATACTGATGTATGAAAATCACAGCAGCCCCCTATCATTTTGTTAGTTTTGTCATGTAAAATTTCCCTGTCTGTGTACACCAGTGGTGTAGAGTTTGTGGGAAAAAAAGAAAGACTGAAAGGTGTTTGCATAGTTTATAGTGGTATGCTGCAGATGCTGCCTGTGTGATTGGCTGAGTATGATACATTCCACCTGCCAGCTCTATTACTTGTATTTGAGTGCCTCTATTCTGCTATTTCCATTTTTTCTTGTTCCACTTGCCATTTCTTGTATTTTTTTTTTTTGGTTTAAATCCCAGTGCGCACCACACACACCTATTTAGGTGAGATGAACAAGGCTATACAGCCTCAGACACACACCCTTGCTTACATATACACCATGCTGCCATTTCCTGTTTTGTTTTTTTATTTTGTTTAAGACCTGGTGCACACTGCACAAACACATTTAGCTATAGTAAACAAAGTTATACAGCTTCAGACACACTTTGCTTTCTTAGCTGGGCTTAGCTAAGCACAAACCCGGGCAACAGCGCTCCAGTGTGCTTACAGCAAGCATGACACACCCCTTTTTCATGTTAGTTGCTCCTCCTGCCTACACAATCCTGTTCTAGCATCTACATGGTTAGGTGCAGGTTTTGAACTTAGAATATTTTGTGATTCAATAAATTTCACCTCATTTGCATTCCTCACTGCCTTAGCCCATACATACTGCACTGACATGTAGCTTTTCCCCTTAAAAACACTGTCCCCTGGTATTGTTTTTATTCTGCATGCCATAGACTATAATGGCAAAATACAGATTTTCTTTAAACTTGGGTTTTCACGTTTTTTTTCTGCATGATCGCATTTGCGTGCCGCTGCACTATGCTTAAACGACTGAGATCGGCCACAAAAAATATATTATGTTTTATGAAGATTAAACATTTATTCATGCCAATGGCCATATATTTGGCCATTGGCATGCCTGCAGATGTGAATAAATGCTTATTTGTGTTGTTATCCCTCCGTTTTCTTTTTTTTTTTTTTTTTTTTTGCAGAAATGTGTTCAGTTAGTAACTGAACACATTTCTGCACTGACACTGTTCCTGCATGGAGATCTGACAGCTTCCTGAATCGCTAATTTACCTCATTTGCATGGTTTTCACCAGCAAATGAGTTGATTAGCCTGCCGCATGGTCTCCTGTGCAGGAACAGTGTAGACAGGCTCGTGCATGTCAGATCAACTGTTTGCTGAATGGCACGGCGGCCAAACTCTGTGCAGTAGCTGCTACACTGTTCCTGCACAGTGTTTTAGCTTTCATGAATCCAGGGGTGTGTCTTTCTTGCCTTAGTTTCAAAGTTAAGAAACTTCAAGTATCCACGGTCAGGGAAACTGTAGTAACCCATCCTGATCTCATGCAGCACAGGGACGGTTTGTTTGAAAGCAACTAAGTTTACATTTGGAAGAAACTCTCATTTTACTTTAGTTTTTTAACCCTTTACATTTTCCTGATTTTCAATGCTAAAAGTACCATAGTTATCCAATGGGCAGGTTGAAAGTGAGTACACCTTCATGATCTTTTGCAGCTAGGGACTGTTTATGTGAAAGCAGTCATGTATACAATGTGATCAGCACTTGTTTTAAGTTTAGATTTTAAAATGTGTTTTTCTTATTTAAAGTTTAAAGACAATGTATGGCTATAATAATGTATATGTTTTTAGAGCTCCTCTCCTCCAGTTCTCCGTTGAAAAGGGATCACTTCATTGTACCCAGTTGGACTTTCCTGGTAAACAAATGTTAATGCCTAAATAAATACATACATACATACAGACATACACTATACATATCAAAGGGACAGGAAGACAGTTTTATTCCCCCTTTCAGATCTTTTGTAGCCAAATGACTAATTGTTTCTCTGAAAGTAGACAATTTTGCTGTGTGAAGAACATTCTTTATATATTAGTTTTCAGCCCCTGTTTGTTTGTTTTTTGACTTTCAAGTTAAAGGCACTATAGGTAACCAAGCAGTATGGGAAGTGTAATATTTTGCAGCCTAGATGCTTTGTTTTCTTGCTATTACTGCTTTTTTGGGGCCTATATTTACTCTCTGATCCCGAGAGAAGGTATATGTGAGAAGGAAATGATTGACTGAGTTACTTGAGGCTTTTGACTTGTTTGAATGAAACAAAGCATGCAATGTAAATAGATTTTGCTTTTACTTTAGTTTTTAAGCTCTGTGTTTCTTTTCTTATGATCTATGCTGAAAGCACTTTAGGTATCCAAGGGACTGGAGAAAGTATAGTACCCCTTTTCAAACTTTTGCAGCACAGGTCATGTTTATGTGACAGCAGTCAAATAATTCCACTGTGTGAATAGTAAGCCCTTTCCTTTAGTTTTTAAACTGTGTGTGTTAGTTTTCAAAGACAAATTCTCTTAAGGTATCTAAGGGGCTGAGAGAAAGTATATTATCCCTTCTTAATGGTTTGCTATTGAAAGAGAGACTTTTGATTTTTTCCTGCTAATTATGTCTTTTGGATTTAGATTTTCTTACTGTCCACAGAGAAAATTAAAGCAAGAGGACAGGGAGTGGTCACAAGCTGAGACTGCTTGCTCATTGGCACAAAGATGTTCTGTGTCCTTCCTTGTAGAAGTAGAGGGAACAGGAGGGTTAGAGATAGATATCAGAGTTTAATTTGGAAGTAAGTTGATTCATGCTATTATTAGAGGTTTAAGTTATCCTTTCTAAAGGTGAAAAATTTTAACAGATTTTGCTTAGATGATCTCATAGATAGTAAGGTGCTGTTGAAATGCTTAATATGTAGTATGCATGCAAGTCTCATCAAGTGTTTTTTAATGGGGAGATGCTTGCAATAAATGAAACGCATGCTGAAATTGTAAGATGCTGTCAAGTAATTACATTAGAAAAAGGATGCCAAACTTTAGTACTGAGCTAGGAGCACTCATTGTCTACAGGTAAAAGTATATACAGTAATACCATATCAGAATGGGAGTTAAACAGTCATAATAATGATAAAGACTGGTACTAGTCATGTTTATGCTATCACTGGGCACACAGGCCAGGACAATGACTTTGAATTAAATAATTGCACTTAGAGATGAATTTATATGTCATCTTCTCCTTCTTGTTCTTTTGGCTGTTTCAGTTAGGGGTCACCACAGCGAATCATCTGTTTCCATTTCTTCCTGTCCTCTGCATCTTGGTCTGTCACAGCAACCACCCACATATCCTCTTTCACCACATCCATAAACCTTATCATAGGCCTTCCTCTTTTCCTCTTACCTGGCAGCTCCATCATTAGCACCCTTTTCCCAATATACCCAGCATCCCTCCTTAGTATATGTCCAAACCAATGCAATCTTGCCTCTCTGGCTTTGTCTCCAAACCATCCAACCTGAGCTGACCCTCTAATATACTGATTCCTAATCCTGTCCATCCTCATTACACCCAATGCAAATCTTAAAATTGTTAACTCTGCTACCGCCAGCTCTGACTCCTGCCTTTTTGTCAATGCCACTGTCTCCACCCCATATAACATAGCTGGTCTCACTATCCTCTAATAGGCCTTCATTTTCGCTCTTACTGGTACCTGTCTGTCACAAATCACTCCTGACACTCTTCTCCACCCTTTCCACCCTGCCTGTACTCTCTTCTTTACCTCCCTTCCACACCCACCATTACTCTGAACTGTTTATCCCAAGTATTTAAATTCATCCACCTTCACTAACCCTACTCCCTGCATCCTCACCATTCCTCTAGCCTCCCTCTCATTCACACACATATATTTTGTCTTAGTCATGCTGCCTTTTTGCTCCTCTCTAGAGCATATCTCCACCTCTCCAGGGTTTCCTCAACCTACTCCCTACTCTCACTATACATCACAATGTCAACGGCAAACATCATAGTCCACGGAGACTCCTGTCTGAGCTCATCTGTCAACCTGCCCATTACCATTGCAAATAAGAAAGGGCTTAGAGCTGACCCTTGATGTTATCCCACCTTCACCTTAAATGTATCTGTCACTCCTACTGCAGACCTCACCAATGTCACATTTCCCTCATGCATATCCTGCACCACTCTTATATACTTCTCTGCCACTCCTGACTTCCTTATACAGAACCACAACTCCTCTGTAGGCACCCTGTCATATGCTTTCTCTAAGGCCACAAAAACACAATGCAACTCCTTCTGACCTTCTCTATACTTCTTTGTCAATACCCCCAGAGCAAACATCACATCTGTAGTGCTCTTTCCCAGCATGAAACCATACTGCTGCTCACTATTATCACCTCCCTTCTTAACATAGCTTCGACTTCTCTTTCCCATAACTTCATGCTGTGACTGATCAGTTTTATCCCTCTGTAGTTACTGAAGCTCTGCACATCACCCTTATTCTTAAAAATTGGTACCAAAACACTTGTTCTCCACTCCTCAGGCATCCTCTCACTTTCCAAGATTTTATTAAACAATCTGGTTAAAAACTCCACTGCCATTTCACCTAAACACCTCCATGCTTCCACAGGTATGTCATCTGGACCATCAGTCCTTCCATTCTTCATCCTCTTTATAGCTGTCCTTACTTCTTCCTTGCTAAGCCATTGCACTTCCTGATTCACTATCCCCACTTCATCCAACCTTCTTTCTCTCTCATTCGTTTCATTCATCAGCCCCTCAAAGTACTCTTCCCATCTGCTCAACACACTCTCCTCACTTGTGAGTACAATTTATATTTAAGGAAGGTAATCTGAATATGGACATCTATCTGTTGTTGTTTCAGACATTTTATATGAAGCTGTACCTCAAATATTAACATAATCAAGGGGGTCTAATCAAATCATATGCAGAACAATGCATAAGTACTAAGTGTTAGGCAGAAGTGTTTATATTAATAAAAGAAAAAAAAGAAGATCCTGGGAGATGAAATCTTTAGACATAGATGTATGTGTGAACACTATTTAGTAATGGCAATGAAATGATAGCTGGGGAATGTCCAAAGTTACCACAAGGAAAGGGGTCACTCCTTTAGATACTGTTGCACCCATCTAACAATCAAGAGGAAGAATATAAAATAATATTAATATGTGATTTTGTTAAGAAGGATGAAAAATGACTTTCCATGACTGGACAGAAATAGAGTAGTTGTATGTTCTGTTGGGGGATGCTACTTGAAGGATATAAAAAATAATTTCAAAAAATGGCAAAATATAAATAACAGATTCAGATATGGCTATTTATGGTGGCAACAGTGATTGAAGTAGGACCTCTACTGATAAAATATTAAAGGATGTGGAAGACCCCATAGGTGTGCAAAGAAAGTGTGTCAAGTCATCCTTAGAAGACATATTAGCACCCCCAAGAAGAAAGCAACTGAATGAATGAAATGAGGAACCCAGTAAAGTGTCTGATGCCTAATTATGGTAATAGTTCACAGTTTGGGGATACATGGCTTATTATTACAGATGTTTTACATGTAATAGATTACATTTAAATCATATTTTAAAAATTACTGGGTTCAAGATTACCAAAGTTGCTTATATCTTTATTTGAAACTCTCCTTATCTTATTTTGACTAAGCTGTACAGAGATTTACAGTTTAACTTTCTACTCTGTAATAAAAAAAAGCTTTAAGGATAAAAGTGACAATGGAAACAGCACTACTTAAGCAAAATATAGATATCAGTTATTACTGAAAGCTGGTTTATTGATGTGTCTGAAATAATCAAATTAAAGATGATAAACAGCTGGTTAATTGGGTGGTAATTGGGTTTTATAGGAGTCCACTATTAAACTCAGATGACACTAAGCAATTTAAATGAGCTTGCTTATATTGCTACCTCTATGTATTTCCTGTATGCAAGAAAACTAAATGCACCAAGAAACGAGTGAGACTTCTCCTCATATCTCCCCATGGAGGAATTGCTGTCAGAAATATTTAATTATATTTTGTTAAATCATTACATCAGGACTTCAAGTGGGATAAATAATACTCTAGATGTTGTTGATACGACAGATTCTATAGATGTGGCTAACCTTACACTTCAGGGAACCCTGACCATCAGGGAATATTATTTTTCATTTTTAATAAAATATGTTAGATAAAAATCAAGAGATGATTCACTCTGAAAGGCATTTTTTATGAAGCTAACTATAATTAAATTAGACCTGAACCAAACCACTGTAACTGTTAAAGAGAATTCAATGGTAAAAGTGCAGTGACTAAATGGGACAGTTTTGATTTTATGACTTTGATAAATAGATAAGTATACCAAAAAAAAGGACAGATAGAAAAGATTCAAGTGGCCCTCCATGGTGAAATAAAAAGCTTTTACATTTATCACAAATGTAAAAGTGTTGCTGGAAGGAGTTGACGGAATGTCCCTTATAATCAAGGTTGTTAAAATACAATTCAAGAATAAACTTAAGAATGGTTAGGTATGAATAAAGAAAGCATGAGCGTGCATTGCCCATGAATGTTAAAATGCACATGAAGACATTTTACGTGTGTTTCTGATTATAGGGCTAAGAGTTTAAGCTGCAGTTTTAGTAAACTTACATTGTATATACACAAAACGAAATGTCTCCCTTTTCACCCAGTGCACTTGTACTCCTGACTAATACCCATCACCCTTTAAGTTCAAGGATATAGGTAACCAAAAATTCATCCCTGATTTAGCACCTTTGTCCCTCACAGATAGGGACAATGTGGAAAAGTTCCAACTTATCCTTGTTCACCGTGTCTCAGGGTTAATTGTACACAAAATCTAATGGCTAACAACTACCACAGCAATGTTAGGCTATGCTTCGCAAGATTCTCTTGAAAAAAAAAAAAAGAGCTTAGTAATAAACTTATTATCTCATGAACATAAACTCTATTACCTTGCAGGTGGGGCAGAGCTTTTCTATGGAAACTACAGAACTGGTTGTCCCATTTACAGACTCTTTCTTGGAATCATTTTCAGTATGCTTTATAGGTTCATAGGAGGTTACTAGACTATTGACCCAAGGGTCATTTTAAGCCTAGCCTATTGCACCCATTATATTTCAAGAGAAGAAGTCTAGTCAATGCCTAAGATTATTATTAGTAATGACTACCAATGTCCAAGAGGGATGTAGGAGCTATTCCCAACAAGAATTTGTGGTTTCCTATCCATCCAGGCTCATTTTGAACAAAGTCATAGAGATGTACTGCTTAACATGAATTGGTAGCCTATTCCAGAGAAGTGGCAACCTCTGTGAGATGGATTTGTCTCTCCAGCATGTCCTATTTAAATCGCAGGCCAGATTTAGGTCACTTGCATGGGTAGTTCTAGTCCCATTTGACTTACGGATGTGCAGCAACTTCATCAGGTTGATGTCAGAGATTGCTCTGTAAGCCAGGCACAAGTCTCCCCTAAGCATACTATATGCTACTGAGTACAGGGACAAAGACTTCATTCTGTCTGTGTAAGGCATGTGCTGAAGACCCCTGGATCTTCTTATTTAAAAATCTCTGGGGTCTCTCCAGTTGATGCAGGTGCCTGGTATGGTACATAACAAAGGGGGCATTATACTCAATTATGGGCCTAATAAGGCATACGTATAGGAGGGTTATAACCTCTTTTGCTCTTGAGGATGTGTCATTGCTGATCAAATGTGTGATGTAGAATGCCTTTCTTAGTATAGTGGACACATGGTGGTCAAAGTTTAGGTCACAGTCTACTTGTGTGCCCAAATCCCTCACTGCAGCATTTGTACTTAAGGTATTGTTGTTTATTTGATAGAAGGGACATTGCTTTTACTGAAGGGGATGATGATGCATTTATTGCATTTAATTTAAGTCCATGGCTTTGGCACCAGTCATTGGTCTGTGTAAGCCCCTCTTGTAGTACACTGACATCATTTGGGGAGTCAACGAGCACACCAAGTTTGCAGTTGTCAGCAAACTTAGTCAGCCACATCCTCTTTGTTTTGGCCTGAACTTCTGAGAAGGAAATGCCAAACAAAAGGGGACCCAGTACTGACACTTGTGGAATCCCACTGGTGACATTTCTGCTGGTTGAGGTGGAGTCACCCACTTTGATAGCATGTGTATGGTTAGTGAGACAATTTGTGACCTATCCAGCAACAAAGGGGTTGACATTTAGGTGGGTGAGTCTGTCAATAATGCCTGAATGGGGGATTGTGTCAAAGGCCTTTGCCAAGTCCAAATATACTGTGTGCACAGATTTGCCCTCGTCTATGGTCCTGGTCACATTTTTGAATAAGTGTACTAGGTTTAACAGGGATGATCAACCATTTACAAAGCTGAACTGGGTTGGTGCAAGGGCTTGGAGGTCACCTTTATCTTTATTTATAAGATCCATAATGATATGTTTCATGGCCTTGCAGGTAAGGCTAGTCAGGCTTATGGGTCTATAATTCCTGGATGTGTTGCTAAGCCACCCTTGTGGAGGGGGATAATGGTCACAGTTTTCCATTCAGCTGGGGCAAATCCTGTATTTAGGCTGTGGTTAAATAGGATGCCTAGAGGGTTGCTAATTCCTGTTTTAGTTTGTTTAGAATGCAGCCTGGGATGCCATCAGGACCCATAGAGGGTGTGTTTTTTGAGTTAGACAGAGCTTTGGTGATCTGTTCTTTAGATATATAGGGCAGGGGGCTGTTGAAGGTATGGTTTGTGATATGTTTAAAGGGGAGAAATTTTTGCCAAACCTGTTCGTTAGTATTTTAGCAATTTCTGCAAGATCAGTCTGTGTAATATCATTTGTCACTAGTTCACCAATTTCTGGGTCCTACCTTTTAGGCAACATATGTAGCTGAAGAAAGCCTTATGGTTATCTTTAGCTGTGTTTGCTAATTTTTTCTTGAAGTTGCTCTTAGAGGATTTTATAAGTTGTCTTATTTGTTTATTTAGGCTTAGGAGGGTACTTTTCTAGTGCTGGGACCTCCCTTTGGTATTCTTAAACAACTTCTTACTTTTGTTGTATAGTTTATTTATGCAAAATGTCCACAATGGTGGCCTGTATTTTCTTGAGACTCTTACTTTGGTCCTATCTGGCACAGCTGAGTTTATACATTTGTATAAGTGTTGGTACAGGGCATCAGACTATACTTTAGTATAGTTTTCAAGACCATCTGTGGGGTCTGGGGCTTGGAAATCATTTATGCCAATCCCTTGGAGGGTATAGTTGGCTTTGGTGAAGTTTTTTAATCTGACTTCACCTCTGATGGGTTCTGGAATTATTGCTACTTCAAAAGTGACTGACTTACGATCATATTTTACTAATGACGGCCCTACACTTATGGTAGTGTAATGGTCTCTTATGTTGGAGACAACCAGGTCAAGTATATGTAAGCCCCTTGTAGGATTTTGTATGATTTGTTCCAGGGCATTTGAGTTAACAAAGTAAGTTGGGGCTCATATAGATTTCCCAGTTGATGGTATGATAGTTAAAGTTCCCCATTGACAAGAGTGTTAGGCATTATTTTGGTTGACTCAAGTAAAGTCAAATAAGCTGCATGAGCAGTTTGGTTCATGGAGGGAGACCTGTAACTAGCAATGACGTGAAGGGGGGTCTTACCCATGATAATCTGAACTTGGAATATCTCCATAGAGTTATCCTGTCTAACAAGTCTGGAGGAGTATTTATCTTTAATGTAGACAGATACTCCACTATCTTTGGTTCTCACACTTTCATTTTGAGGTCTGAAGGTGTGGAATGCATTATAGCCTTTTAAGGCCGGGGTGCTCTATGTGGCCTTGAACCAGGTTTCTATGACTGCACAGATGTCTACATCATCCAAGGAATGGAATGCTTCCAGAGAGTGCAGCTTTTGGTTTAAACTCCTAGTGTTCAGCAGCATAACCCTTATTTTGTTGGTGCTGGATATTTTCACGTCAGAAGTTTTGTTTTTGAGAACTTTCCTAAAAAAGGCAGTATGGGGAGACAAGAACTTTAGCCAGCAGCCAAAAGCCCAGAGGTACCAGATGCAGACCATCTCTGAGAAAGCAGCGAGGTCTATCAGTCATGTCATCCCAAGCCTTGAATGACAACAGAAACTAAGGCAATTATTAAAGTCAATCATTTTTTTTCTTTATATTATGGCATTATTCAAGGTGAAGGTAAAATGCTGCTCCAGGCTAGTGTCTGTCCTAACTATGTCTGTGGACGGCCTTTGTCCACAAATCCATTTTGAAAGGGTTCTTGAGGTATTAAATTGTATTAACAAGTATAATCCACTGGGCCAGATAACTTAAATGGGTCCTTCTTGAAAAAAGTGAAAGATCAGATCTGTTTTCCATTCTTATTGATGTTTCAGCAGTCATTACAATAGGCCATTTTACCAGACATTTGGAGTCAGGTTTTAGTTATCTGAATCCGCAAAGGTGGGAGTACTAATGAATCTAAAAACAACTGACCGATTAATCGTAACAGAATCTTGGAGAAATTCAATGATAGGATACTGAATAGGTGAATGCAAACAGCTGCCATATTGCCAACCAGTTAAAATCCACAAAAAGCTGAGAAGTACCTGGAACTGGAACAGAAATCTAAGGAAAGAACAAGCAACTGACCAGGCAGCCAAAGATCACAGCAAATGAATCTAACAATGATAGAAACCACTCCAGTTCACAGTTGTTCTTTCTACAACTGCAAACTGGAGTGGTTTCTACCATTGTTGCAACCATTTAAAATGTTAGAGCCTTCTAGATCAAGTCCCAAAACATGGAGACTGAATGGCTGAAAGAACAGACTTTCATATACTAGGTCCAAGATGGACATTTCTTGGAATATTCCCTTTTCTGTGAGGTATGGTAATCTCAGAGTTAGTATATATAAGTTCAGGGGTGTGGGGCACTTGACCCATGCAAAAAACTTTCAGAATTTGCTCTTTTTTTGGTACTCAACATTTCAAATGCTGACATTTCAATAGGGAGCCAGCATATCACCTCATGATGACATCAGACAGTGTTGTTTTACCCAAGGCAGATCATGTGTCACAAATTTAGTGACCATTTATTCAAATACAGTTAGCGAAATAGATGAAAATGTACTTGTGGGTATTGTATTCATGGGTGTGGTGAGTGCATTTTATTCATTGCCACACAGGGCCATTACTAAATCACTTATTTTAAAGAAGCAAAATCCATATTTTTGGATTTTTAACTAGCTACAAGACAGGAACTCTGTAAAAACCTTAACATGTTTGAGCTATGATCTGTTTGAAGTGAGCAGTGGTGTTCCCAAGGGATTGGTAATGTGGAAATTCCTGTTTTATGCATTCATGTCATTTAAGTGTGTAAGTCATAACTTTTGGGTCATGAAATTTGCTGTTGATGTCAAAGTGGGTTGTATGGTAATATCACTAGATGATCAACAGGTGTTACAAGACTGTATGGATAAGATAGATATTTATTTGGCCTCTTAAAAAATCAGGTAATAGCAAGAAATACAAAGTAATGCACATAGAGTCAAATTATAAGTTACCTGTATGCAGTAAATGATAGCATTAGCTCTGTCTGCTCATTTTGTAGACTGTGTTTGACAAATTAGATTACACTGAAAATATAATTTGCAGTAAAGAACATTTTTTGATATTAAGATTGATTTTATGAATTTTCTTCAGCAGGAACAAAGATGGTTTTTTTTTCCTATTGATTAAATGCACAATATGATGTGTTAGGAAACATGGAATTTTTTTTTTGTTCCTATGGAAGTAAGTAGAAACGGAAGCTTGGAGTATGTTCAGAAATTCTTCAGTAAACAGAATGATTGTCAGAGGATGGAACTACAAAGAGTGACTCAAAAAATAAATATTTATAGTGTTAGATCCATGTATGTTAGGTGAAATTTAATATGGGCTCATAAATGTTATTTTGAGAGTTTTATACAGGAAGTTACTAGAAACAATAAATGGCTAGGAGAAATTAACAGCAAGTTTATTATAGGGCAGGAAGGTACTAAAGCAAGTCTATTAGTTAGTCAGACACCTTAAATGGCATTAAACTAATTGATTTATGGTTTGATGGCAAGGAATATTGAATCTTTGACTTATAGTGTATGGTTTCTAATGACATTGCACAAGGTCCTTAGACCATGCAGTAACACTGAAACATTTATAATATATATACAAATATTCACACACTAAGGAGAATTCTAACCACCTCATCCTTCACATATGAGTTTAAACAATCAGAACTGACAGCAGAATCTATTGAAATGCATTATAAACAAGTGGTCTTTGTCAACTGAGTGTGCTAGTCTTAGCGTTAATATTACAATTTATTTTGTCTCCTTTGCATCAAGTTACAAATAAGATATGTTCAATGAGCCTCATCTCATGTCTTTTATTGTACTTCACCTAGTAATAAATTGGAATGTATACATGGCACTTCGTAAGACATTTTGGAAATATATGAGTTTAGTTCAGAATTTATCTTTACAACTTCTAATCATTTAACTGTTTGCTCTGTCTCTGGCCTGCTTACACGTTATGACTGTCAACATTTTTGTTTGTCACAATTCCAACCCCATTTTTTTAAATGTTTTGAAGGTAGCATCTACTTCTGCAGCAGAGTTCACCAGTTAATCCGCCTCCATTCAGTTTATGCCATTTACTAGGTAGTTATGCACTCTGCCATATCAACAATGCAGACCTTCCTACCACTGGATGTATGGGAAAACAGTGGACCCAGGGAACCACCAGTAGAACTAGTAGAGGTTTGCTTAATTTGGGTTGAAGCTTCAACTTCTCCTCCTGCATGTTGGCATCTTTACTAGACCTAGTGAGTAATGAGGCTTAGCTCAGAAAGTGTGTTCAACTTGAGCACTGATCAGACATGCTTCCTTAGCCCACCCTCAGACCCATCTATCACATCATATCCATGTTTCTGCCAAGACACTAAAGGACTGCCTATCAGTTATGCATTTCCATTTCTTTTGAATGATAGGACTGTCCATATTCCCCTGCCTCTGTCATCAGGCTTCTGAGTTTCCAATTAAACTCAAGTTCCCTGGGACATAGGGCTTTATCCCTTTTTAACACCCTTAAGATATGATGATTGTGGAAATGAAGTGTTTCTGATTATCAACTGAATTTAAATTCTAAGCATTAACCTCAAATAATTCTCATTATAAAGAAGAAAGTGAATAAAGGTAAGCTAAATTTAAATATTCACAAACTGTTGATATTTGATCTCTTAAAACTTGTGAGTGACATGCTACTTAACCGTAACAAATAAGTCTACATCATCATATTATTTCACTCCATCTACACAGACTATTTATTCTACCACCTCTTAGAATTTCTCCCTTTGCTCATAGTCTTACTAAAATTTCACCCTTAAGCTTTACTTCTTCACCACATGTACACATGTATTTATATAGTTAGCTCATGTCTAAATACTTCTTTTTATTAGAATTACATCCACTGTGTCAATAGCCCTTTCTATGAAAGCTCAATTACTGTTTATTTTCTCACTGCAAAAAAAATGTATTTCTTCTATCATAAGTATTATACTTCCCTGTAGCATTATCATTATGTATTATACCTCTCTGTATTTGTAGTGTATTCTAACTCTCTATATTGGAGAGTGAAGTTTATGTACTATATATTGTCTGTATTGGAGCTTTTCTCCTTGGGTGTCCACTGAAAATGGGCCGTTGGACTAACTCGGTCAACAAATGTCAAATAAATAAATAATATTCACTTATTAACCAACATGGTATAAAGCAGTTGAGATAAGTGTTTGCTAAAAATAGCTTGCTAGCTTTGTTTAATGACTAACCCTGAGCACAGGAAAAGGGAAAAAGGTTCACCCATGTTATCAATAACGGTGTTATAAGAAAAATCAAGCAGCTATACTGAGCATTATAACCTGGATAGCTTAGTAGATCCTTAGCCTTGAAGCAGATGTAAACACAAAATAAATTTGATCAATTGCATCTTTTTTTTTTTTGAGAAAGTGAGCACAAGAGGGCTGAAGATATAATTGTTTGAAACAAAGAATGTTTCAAACTCTAATGAACAAATGCAGGCAGAATCTTCTGAAGACAGTGAGGGATGCCAGCAGAATTAGTGATAGACTCGTGGCAATCAAATTCCATTGTATTCATAGCCTCCTCCTAGGCCTCACAGCAGGGTTGTAATGGTGAGGAAAAGGGTACATACAAGTTGTAGTTTCAAGTCCTACTAGATAAAGTTGTACAAAATGAATTGTTACGATAATGGGGGACATGAATATTCATACTGATACAGACAGAACAGTATGTGTGGATGGCCTGGGTTCACATGGGTGATGAAACACGATTAAAGAAGGAAAAGCCATTCAAGACTTATGTTACAAGTTCACCTATAAGAGTGATCAATATGCAACTTAGGTAGACTTCCTTATAGTAAGGAAAGGACAGAAAATGTTGGCCACAATCAGCTGCAATAACTGGTCACAGAAAACTCTAAGGGCAACAGAGGCTAGGCTGAAGACATGCAATCAGACTAGAACAAAATCACAGCAATGGAAGGAAATTCTCATGTTTCTAGCACTTCAGTAAAAGAGGAAATAGGTGGAATGAAGGAACAATGGTGACATCTCATAACAGCTTGCATAAAGGCTATTGTACAGATATGTGCCTGAGCTAGGTATGGAAACAAGGTACACAAGGAAAGGTAGTGGTGAGTGCAGAAGTCCAGAACATTATCAAAAGAAATACAGAGACCAGGAAGATGGATTACATGGTCCCGACTGAAAGACAATATTGACTGACCAACAAAAAAGCTAAAAGAGCAATCACAATGGCAAAGAAAAAGATGGCAGATAAACTATACCAATTCCTAGAAAGTGATTCAGCAGATGGCACAAAGAAACTGTATCAGGTTGCAAGGAAAAAAGAGAACTGCAAAGAAGACTGCCATCAGACACCATTCATTAGCTGCTCACCATGCCAGATGGCATCACAGTCAGCTTTAAGAAAGCACCACCAAAAATGTACTGCTCCTTGAACAGCCAACGTTGAAAGAGGAAGACGAACCTATACTAGAAGAAGTAAGAATAGCATTAGGAAACTGAAGTAAGGGAATGCAGTAAGCTCATATGAAGTGATAGCAGAAATGATACAGATGTTGGGTGAGGTATGGGAGAAATTGCGCCTGAGGTTTCTCATTGCATTATGGAGAGAAAAGTGTTTCTCAGATAACTGGGAATAAGCATTTTAGTACAAGGGCAAAAGGGACATTCACAACTTTGGGCAACACACAGGGCTCAAACTCCTATCACATTGCATGAAAGTGCAGTAGAGTTTAATTATAAATGAATTCTCAGAATAGTAGAAAGTAAGTTAGAAGATGAGCAGTTTGGATTCAGAAAAGAATGCAAAACTACCAACTATATGTTTGCTGCAAGATGGGTGGTGGAGAAGAAGCTACAGATGAGCAAAGAGTCTGACTGGGCATTCCTAGACTTTGAAAAATCATATGACATGGGTCACATGAAATCTGATTGGGCTGTCTTGTAATTATTAATCAGCATGGGTCTTAGAAGAAGTGGGCATGCATCAGTGTTTACCTTTGGACCCACTCCTTTTCATACTGGTGATGGTCTACATTAGCAAACAGGTCAGAGGGGACCCATCAACAAAGCTGCTATATGCAGACAATGTGGCATTACCAGCTAAGTTACCAGATGACTCTGAGCAAGAACTTCAGCAAATGATAAGTGACTGAAATGCAAAACTGAAGGTACATGAGAAGAAACTGAGTGCATACAGCCAGTTGTCATAGAAGTTAACTGAGAAAATTAGAAAAAGTTGAAAATTAAAAAAGAAGAGAAACTAAAGGATTGGGTTAACAGGTTCAATTATCTGGGAGAGAAAGGAAGTCTGAATGAGGAGTTCAGGCAAGATTCAGAGGTGCTGCAGTAAACTACCACAGAGTGTCAGGAGTGGTGTGTGACAGATAAGGCCAACAGAGCTAAACAGTAAGGCGTATAAAACAGTGGTGCAATTAGTGATGTTCTTTGCCACAAAAACCAAAGCAATGAAAGCAGAGCAGCTAATCAAGCTTGCTGGGAAGCTGATGATCTGCCTGAGATTGATGGTGGACTGTACACTGTGGCACAGCTGAGGAAATTAAGACTTCAGAGAAAAGGTAGCTCCAATTGCAGAGAAGTTCAAGGAGAACAGATTAAAGTGGTTTGATCACTTCCACAAGAAAGAAAAAGACTTGTGAATAACAGGAAGACAGCAAGAAGAAACTATGTCATCCACAGATTGTGTGAGAGAAGATATGTAGCAGTCAAGCATGACTGTCAAAGAAGATAAGCAAGTGGTCAACGTATTGAGATGAAAAGTGATAGTCGATGCAACACCCTGACTCCATGTAGAAAAACTGGAGTGGGGAGAACTGGTGCTGCTGCTAACCCCCTTCTACTAATACTGCAAAAAAGAGACTTCTAAAATTGTATAGAAATATTTTGAAATGGTGGTGCCTGATATATTTTGAACACCTCATTCTGGTGCTCACAAACAAAATTCAAATCTGCTACTTTGATTTTAGTTGATGAAATTTAACACACTTACAATGAGAACATTATTACAGAAATTTAATTGCTCATTGTAAGCAGGTTCTGATGGACTACCCCTTAAAACAGAAAACACAGAACACAGTCCTCAGCTATCCAGTAACCATCTTGGTCAGTGGAAGTATCAGCTCCCTGAGAAGAAGCTCACATTATCCCCATTATCCCCACTGCATGTATGGCTCACATAATGAAATAAAACATTCTGTGCAGTTGGTTTGAGCTCTCATTATCTCCCTCACAAGTACGGCTCACATACTGAAAAAAAAAAGAAAAGAAATGAAATACTGTGTAAATATTGTTTTTAATGTCATCAACAACTTTCTAAAAGAATATGGTTTGGTGGCTGCTGGGTAACCACATATTGAACAAAATATCCTTATAGCATTTCTAAAAACACATCTTTTCCAAAGCTTTCTCTATAAATACAGAATACTGACAGATGCAGAATTTAACAGAGGACACAGGATCGCACTCCTTTTCCAAACACCTTCTACATGGTTAGCCATACAGGTCTCACAAACAGGCTATCCATCCTTGATGTGCATATCATTACCTTAACTGCTTGCTCAGTTACTTCACAGATGGGAAATTTCAAGTTATGTGCAGTTACAATTCTAAGATGGTGGATGCCCTGTGAGCACTGTTTCCCTGCAGCTCTCATTACCAGGAAAAAATTAATTTCTAAACAGCCATCAAAATAACAAGCTGAAATTCTTCAGAAGTGCCAAACATCATCTAATGCAGATGAACTAAAAACTGGGAAAATTAACAACCTCCAAGCTAAAAATACTGTAAAAAAGTAAGTTAGAAGATTTAATACCTTAGAGTACATGTGCTGAGGCCTGCAACCCTTACAGGAGAAAAGAGAAGACTCTGCAAGACTTACCAAAATGTTTCAAACAACTGAGCAAATGGATTTACAAACTACAAAAAACAAGCTGTCACAAATTAACTCACCAGACAAAGAAACAGTTATTAAAAGACAAAGAACAGCTAAAATACAAGAAGCTTCAAAATTAAATACCAAGCAAAAATCAGAAGCATCCTATAACATAAATGAACTGAAATCTGCACTCCTGCCATTACAAAAAGCTATACAGGGTTTTTCAGAACTGCTAACTGAATTTGGAAATAACCTAGAACAAATAGCCAAATGTCTTGACATAACAGAAGCCAAAGCTATAAAAAAGGAAATGAAAATAGAAGAACTTCAGAATAAAATAAAATCTAAAGAAGCATCCATAAAGGAAAAACTAGTAGATCTTGTGGCAAGAAGCCACAGAAATAATCCGTTAATAAGAGGCAGACCTGAAAAATATGAACAACACCAACTACAAGATGCTCTTATACAGATTATAAGTATTCTCCTAGTAGATGAAATGGCAAAATAAAATGGACATTGAGTGAATACAAACAGCTGTCAGCAAATCTCAGGACATAAGCAAGCCGGGGCAAGTGTATGACAAATATCTTAACTTTCACATGTGCTGAAAATACTAAATGCAGCTAAAACTAAAAAGTTTATAACTTGGAATGGACATAAAATTGCCTTTGCAAGTAAAACAGCAAAGAAAAGTACTTTCTCCCTTCTGTGCATTCCTAATAAGCAAGAAAATAAAATTTCAAATAAAATACCACAGCTGTGTTTCCTTTCAATACGAAGATCACAGGTTCATGGTTAACTCACCAAAAGAAGCAAAAACAGCATTTCTACAGGCTTTCAGTGTACTTCCCAACTTGTGAAATCTCTGAGCGTCAAATGGCAGTGAATCCATAACTTAAAACATCAAATGTGGCAAGTATATTCAAGAAAAAACAAAAAACGAAAGTAAAAAAAGAAATCCCCTTTTTCCCATTTTTAGCATTTCAACATTCCATCTGACACAAGAAGTTCCCATATTAACAGGAAGCAGACAGTGTGTATGGAGAAGAAAATTTCAGGAGTCAGTTTCACACCAGGACCCATTTCAAGGTGGCACACCTTCTATTTTCTCTGTACAGACAGTTCGCAGAGCCTGAGACAACAATCAAGAAATGAAATGAAAGAAACCACTCTACTACATTGGAAAACATTGAAAAGCAAGTAGAAATAGACTGGAGACCTCCTACACTACCTAGAAATAATGGGACGCTCAATACAAATCCCAAGACAAAATGCTTTTACTAATGCAAGGTTTAGTGTACTGCTACTATTTCTTTTCAACAGGGTCATAACTAATTAAAAAGCATTTCCTTGGAAAAGGATAAGAATAGATATAAAATAGAATCTAAAGACACAAACTGAAACCTGTGACCCTGATATATGTATTTTATATATATATATATATATATATATATATATATGGGTCTCGGACATTTGCTTGAATGAGCAAACGTCCAAAACCCAAATGGCCGGCCATACTTATGCAAAAGTATTTTTCATGAAAGAAGCACTTTCTCGAAAGTATGCCTGTTGCCGAGGCCGTACTATGGTACAGAAGGTATGGATAAGGAAAAATTCCCTTTTCCCCACTGTAGTGTGGTCTTGGAGGGAGAATATTAAAGTAGGGGGGTGTGGGGAGCACAGCCCCCATAGTGCAGGGCAAAGCCCCTGCTAAAATGTTAATGCAGTGTTTTTTTTTTTGTAACACGCTTTAATGAAAGCGCTTTTTCAATTAAAGTGCTTTCATTAAAGTGTGTTCAGTTGTTATGGATTCAGATTCCTAGATCTATATATATATATATATATATATATATATATATATATATATATATATATATATATATTAATATGTATACATGTGTTTTTTTTCCTCATTACTGCATAAATAGTGGAATGTTGCTGGCAAGCAAACATAATGACAAATGGGTTGATTATCTTCTAAAAGTGTGGAATATAACAGTATTAGAGTGAACAATCTGAGAATTATATGTAAACACTAATAGGAATGTAAACCAATCTCTGAAATATATTATATATATATATAGAGCTATCGCTCTGATGTGTTATTTACTTGTTTGGTATGGTTCTTACTCGCAATCTAAAAGGCACTATTGAGAAACTGAGAGCAGGGATTAAGGCTACTGTGTTGTGCAGGAACATCCAGATCTTGAGTGCATTAGAATTTGTATTACAGAGTTGTGCTTATAACTTATAACATCTATTATGTAAAAGTGTTATAACATTATCTTATGCATGATACACTAATTGAAATACTTTTGAAAGTTACATTTGTTGATTCTCTTCCAGGTAGGGTAGATCAGTGGTTAGGCACTAGGGTTTTTCTGGCGGGAACAGGTGTTTCAATAGCTATAGTTAAACTAATTGAAACAGTTTTTGAAACAATTCAGCAAAGTATAAGGGAAATCGCTAAGGCTATTTTAACTATAACCTACAATGTAGAGAAAGAATGTAGATAATCAATTCATGGAATGTAAAGGGACTCCAAGATGAAAAGAATAGAAAGCTACTTATGCACCTACTTTTCCAATCTAAGGCAAACATAATCTTTTTACAAGATGGCAAACTTCATCAGAAACAAGTTCAAATAAAATTAAAAAATTTACGGAGGTGAAGTAATATGCTGTCAAAAGTACTGTTGTTAACTGTCCAACTGTATAAGTTGTTTTTATGGTTTTTAAGTACTGAGTACTGTGAACACTTTTAAGTTATGTCTAAATACTAGTGAAGTTTTGTTTTCGACTTATTTAAGTAGTTGTCACTTTAATTTTAAGATGCTTCTTCCACTCATGTCAAACAAAGTGATGCAATTGGTTAATGTCAACCACCTGTCTTTTATAAAGAAGGTTTCATCTTATTTGAACTTGTTTCTGATGAAGTTTGCCATCAGGCTTACGAAAAGCGCTTAAAACAGTTTAATAAATAGTTCAATTCAGCCTTTTGTGGACTGCCTTGCTGGTTTCCTGAACCATTTTCTTATTTTCTCAGTTTTGCCGCCTTTTCACAGCTTTTTGATAAAGTCAATCAAGAATTTCTATTTGAAACACTGTCATTCTATTATATTTCAAAAGAATTCACTGACATAATAAGAAAGATATACAAAAGCTCATACACATCAATTAAAATAAATACAACAGAATCCAAACCAAATAAAATCATAAATGGCACAAAACAGGGTTGCCCCCTCTCTCCATACCTCTTCAATTTGTATATTGAACCCTTATTCCTTCTCGTATTCCAGTGCATACATCATCACATACCAAAGCTTCTAAATAATGAAGTTGTCCTAAGAGCTTTCGCAGATGATGTCAATATATATTAAGAAACCCCTAATACAGATCTTAGTAAAATTATAAAATCTTTTAAAAATTTCTCAGAAGTATCAAACTATGAAATCAACACATCCAAATCTAAAATCTTTCCAATTAATCCACCAGGCCATAAAGAATAATACTTCCTGGACACACCAATTCAAAATGACTACTCCCTCAAATACTTAGGAATACTTTTCAATCATAACCAGATGTTAATAATCCCAAACAACTTAGGGAAGCTATGGACACATATAAACCAAGACTTCTATAGATGGAAAAATATGAAGCTATCAACCATATCTAAGGTTGCAGTCATTAAAATGAATGTTCTTCCAAAAGCGATTTATCAATTAAATGCCACAAACACTAACATCCCTGAAAACTTCTTTCACAAATCTGCACAGAAATAGCTAAGTTCATCTGGTACCTGAAATCAACAAGGAGCAAATACTCTAAATTAATCCTGTCGAAAGAAAGAGAGGGACTGAGTCTTCCAGATTTCAAGCTATATTATGATATAATTTACTCTAACAGAATAATGCAGATATCAGAACACTCTCCTATGGCTAAAGAATGGTCACCAACATGGGTTAAACTATGGTGTGAACATGTTAAATCATTAAATATTAATCCCAAAGCCCCATCCTTTACCTAGCAAGAACAATTCAAGAAAACTGGATTACACAAATCATTAAGAAATAATATCATAATATTCCGGAAGCTACTTGAATCTATAAACCTAGTGCATACTTTGACTCTTCAGCAACCTATACATTTAAATCCTAATCTCACATTAAATAACAATATGATAATCTCAGTTAATATCCACAAACTAAGAACTATGTTGTAGGGGACATTCTCAAAATAAAAGATTATACTATAGAAGAGACCAGAGAAAAGTTGAATCTTAGCAAAAAAATGTAATAATTCTAAGACAACTTAAATATCTGTCTGCCATGCTGGGTAACTTTAACAATTCAGTACAGGCAGACATATATATTACAACATCACTGCTTCAATGCCTTTCTTATAAAAAAGAAAATACTCTCTAACACATACAAGTTAATTACGTCCATCAAATATCAATCATCTTTACTGTTCTCTGCCTACTGAAATGAGAAAAATGAAAAAAATTACTGATGAACAAAAATCCAAAGGGTAGAAAGTACACTAATATTATCCCCTTTCAAGAGTTTAATCTATACACAATTAGGGCTACCACCTGCCTGTTTGTAAGGGACAGTCTCACTTTGGGCAGTTTTGTCCTGCAAAAAAAATCTAAAAAATGGTAAATGCCCTGAGATTTTAAGACAAAAAATATTTACTAAGCTTTCTTTAATAGTTGCATAAAACAGCTATTTTGTATCTGAAATGCCTAAATATTATATGAAATAGTATAAGGAACTCATATGCTACAAGAATAAACTTTTATTTGGGCAAAAACAGTGAAGTTCTGCCCTTTGCGGTGGCCGTGTGTATGTCTGTCCTGCAAAATCACACATTTCTACAAAAAATGTCCCACTTTGGGCATTTGAAAAGGTGGCATCCCTATACACAATTGATCAACAATAATGCCTACTACACACCAGTGATTTTAAATAAATTTAATTCAAACTACTCCCCAAACTGTCCCTATTGTCCAACAGTGAACACTGATCTCTTTCAAATCCTATGGGTCTGTAAATTTACATACAAGTTATGGTGTTCTCTAAAGGTGAAGTTAAAAAAAATGGGTTATGAGCAGTCAACATTATCTTGGGAATTTGCTATCCTACATACTGTATAACCCCCCCAAAAATTACTTAAGCAAGACACACAGATATTAGCCACATTATTTCCGCTAATGAAACTATATATCACCCAGAATTGGACAGATAGAACCAAATTATAATGGAAGGAATTCAAGAACAAAGCTACTAGATATGTTACAGCACATAAATTAATCACAAGAGATAGTAATAGACGCACATATTTTCAAAAATACTGGAGTCTCCTTCTGAACCACATTCTAAAAGATTGAATATTATTCAAAGAATCAAATCATGAATTTGTATACAAAATCCCCCTATAATAAGTAAAGTACAAACCTTAGACAAGCAACTTAAGGATGAATCAAATACAGATACATTTCTCTCATGCTTCTGCCCTTTAGCTGCTGTTGCACCTGCTTTAAATATTGTATATAGTATGTTGGAGTAGGAGATAATAGAAAAAATAGGCGGTGAAGGGGGACAGGAGGAGGTAGAAAGTATTGTAGTGGAAGGACCACGCCATATATCTAATGACTTTAGTATTTACAATTACAGCGGAGTAGAGGTCATTAGCAAACATTTTGAGCTATTTTCAAAAGGCTTCAAATTCATTCCTACAAGTAAGGGACACATTGTGCACACACTTATTGATTTAAAATTATTCCTGAGGAAGAAGAATTTAGAAATTTTATTTCAGGGACAAGAAAGCAGAAATACTAATACAGAAGTTAAGAAAGTTAATACCATAAATCCCCCTTTGTACCCACAGCTGAGAAATTTTGAGGTACAAGTAGAAAGGGAAATTAGAAACCTCAACAAGGAAGAATTTGATATCATCAAATCCTTCAGGGAAAATCGGTATGTCAGGGTTATGCAGCCTGACAAGGGGGGAGGGGTGGTTTTCATGGACAGTATCCTGTATACCAGCAAAATGCTAGATATGCTAAATGATACATCCAGATATATTAGAGTGTCCAGGAATTAAATAAATTTGGCTTTGAGAAATATGTTAGAAGATGATCTCATCAGTCAGGACACTTTTAAGTATCTTTGTATGGAGAAGCCTAGAATACCTTCCATCTTTGGGATCCCCAAGGTACACAAAAATCTTGAGGATCCCCCCATGAGACCTACTGTGGCTGCCAATGGGTTCAAAACCTACCCTCTGGCTAAATATTTAGATTTTAAACTAAAACATATTTGGACCAATGCTAGTAGAATACTTAAGGGTTCTTGGGATTTTCTTAAGAGTATTACAAATTATATGTATTCAGATTCCCTTTTTTGTCACATTAGACATACAGAATTTATTTAATGTGATCCCCCACAAAACTGGTATGGAGTGGTTCCAGGAGGCAATCCATCAATATGGAAAATTAGACCATAACACTTTTTTAGTGTACATAGAACACATGGATCTAGTTTTGGGGCATAATTTCTTATTCTTTGAGGGTGAATTCTTTAGGCAGATTCAGGGTGTAGCTATGGGGGCATGTTGTGCCCCCCACCTATGCCAATATTGTACTTATGGTATGGGAAGAAAAGTTTGTTCTTCATCCGGAGCATGCCCAATATTGGGTTTATTATAAACGATACTTGGACGATGTTTGTCTTTTTTGGAAGGGTAATGCAACTAAACTTATGGAATTCATACAATATTTGAATCAGACTACAGAATTTCTAAAATTTACACACATATTTCCTATCAAGAGATGAATTTTTTGGATGTTACAATAAAAAAAGACATAGAATTATAGGAATTTGCATCAGTGGTATATAGGAAAGAGACTTTCTCTAACTCCTATTTGTACTTTACCAGTTCTCATCCCTTTAAGCAGAAAAGAAGTATTGTAAAGGGACAATTTATTCGCAGTTGTAGAATGACCTCTAAGGAGGTGGATTATGAATGTGAAAGTACTAAAGTAAGGGATATGTTTCTGGTTAGAAAATACCCTAGGGAATTGATAGTATAGGTCATGGCTGAGGTGACAGCAGGAAGAACTGGTAGATTTTGCCCTATTCTGGGGGGTGAGAGGGTGGATACTCTCCACAGGCAGATTTCCCCTATGGATACTCATGTTGCATTGAAACATCCAGACAATCAAGGGGACGGTGTTTTGGGGGTAACTATGTTATGTTTTATAATCAGGATACCCCCAACATTAGAAATGTAATTTCTCAACATCGGGGTAAGTTTGTTTGCTACTCTGAGTTGGAAGTACTGTTTAATGCTCCTTTAAAGTTTACATACAAGAAAGGAAGGAACCTAAAGGAATTATTGGAAAGAGATTACAAGTTAGCCCATAGAAAAAGAATAGGCACCTACAAGTGTGGATTTTGTGCCCAGTGTCCATTTATTTTACACCAGGATTCAGTGTGTATTACAGAGAGGGGTTATATGGTTAAAAGTGATAGCTTTTCCAACTGTTGCAGCAAAGGTTTGATTTATTTAGCTATATGTAAACAGTGTGCAGCATTTTATGTTGGAAAAACTACATGCAAATTAAAAAGAAGGATTTGCGAACATCTTAATGCCATTAGAACAGAAGATAATAACAATGAACTTTACAAACATACCTTAGCATGCACACAGGCAAGATGGGGGGTTTTGTGCTTGAAAAGGTGGATCAGGATGTGAGGGGGGGGGTCCCTGGGAGACTAGGATGGAGGTAAGGGAATTATATTGGCAACTGCTTTTAGAGGCCAATAGGACCCCGGGACTTAATGAACATTTATCTATTGCCCCTATATTGAAAATGAGAGCTGCAAAATTGTAACTTGTGTGGTCTCTGTTTTATGACAATGTTGCAATAGGTTTTTAATATATGTTTAATGAAATTTACATGCACCTAGCCTATTCATTTTGTATTTAGGTGAATGTTACTTCATGCACTTTAGTATATAGGTTTATTTATGTAATTCATTTTGATTAAAGAATGTAATAATGCATTTATTTATATATATATATATATATATATATATATATATATATATATATATATATATATATATATATATATATATATTTTATATACACATTTAAGCATTTATATTTATATATTTAAATACTTTATTCCTATATTTATATATTTGTATATTCATGTACTAGTATTTATATAGGAACATGTTAGGTTGGTTTTAAACTGCTTTTATGACCTGTTTCTTTAACTGTATTTGTTTTAACTCATTAAACAATTATGGGGTATAAAAGAGGAAGTAGCAGCTTGTGATGCATTTATTCATACATCTGATTGAAGTATTGTTGATGAAAACGTTGTGGGGAGTGTTGTGTTTATGTTTTGAATAAACAGCTGTTCCTTCTGATTATTGCTTGGTACGTGAATTTGTGGACCTCCTTTTGGTGCCTGTACTTGTTTTTTTTTTTTTTTTTTTTTGGTTACCAGTATCTTCAGGTGCCTTGCCTCATTGTTTTCTATGTTGGAGTTTACTACACCATGCAGTTAGGATAATTCTATGCATTTTCCTGTTAAAATTTGAAAATAAATAGTAAATGTTTTTTAATCTGTGTGACTTAGTAGAAATATGACCTGACTGCATGTTGAAACAAATATTACTTTGTATTTGACAAGTTTCATGATTATTTGTATTTTATCTACAGTAATATACTTTTGGAAAACAAATAAAAATAAATATGGAAATAAAAAGTTATGTGCAGTTAGGGACATTCATCTACATTTATGTTGTTGTCTTTTGGGTTTTCCCGGTTAGGGGTCGCAACAGCGGAACTCCGGTTCGCTAATGATTGGCAGTAGATTTTCACGAACGCTGAGGTGCCAGCTCGATGTTCAACCTTCAACCCAGGCACGCCCATTGATGCATGTCTTTCGAACCCACACCCAACTGCAGGGAGGACATGCAGACTCCACACAGAAGGCACTCCCCGCACTCCAGCCGAGAATCGAACGGGAGAACCTCTTTCTGTGAGGCAACAACGCTACCGCTGATTCATCTACATATATATATACATATATATATATATATATATATATATATATATATATATATATATATATATATCCCATTTGATCCAGCGAATTTACGTTTCATCGAAACATAAATTCGCGACATCACATACGAGAAAGTGCATTTTTTTCGAAAATGCACTTTCGTGTAAAAACAAAAATAAAAACAAAAAAAAAAAACAGAAAAGAAATAAAAACATGCAGTTTGCATGTAAAGTTAGTTGTACATCAACGTTTAGTGCTGCAGTACAACTAAGCAAACTATTGCTGAGATCATGGTGCAGTGGGGATAAGGGAATATTAACTTTTTCCCACTGCAGTGCAATCTTGGAGTGAGAATAGGGATGCAGGGGGGCTTGCCCCCTGCATAATTGTGTTTAGCATGTTTTTTTTTGTTTTTTTTGTTTTTTTTGTTTAGGTTTAGGTTTTATTTTTGTTTTTACGCGAAAGTGCATTTTCAAAAAAATGTACTTTTGCGTAAGTGAGGTCGCAAATTTACGTTTCTATGAAACGGAAATTTGCTGGATCAAAGCAGATCCATATATATATATATATATATATATATATATATATATATGTATGTATATATATATATATATATATATATATATATATATATATATATATATATATATGTATATATATAAATAACAAAGACATGTTCTGCATTGGGACCATTACCCTTTAACTTGTATGTGAACCAGACTTGTAGCAAGGGTGAGACAAGAGAGTCAAGTACCTTGGGCCCAAGGTGTTAGGTGAGTGTTCAGCAGGTACCAATGTTGTAAGAATGCAGGCCTGCATTAAGAAATTCAAAAAAAAAAAAAAAAAAAACAAGAATGGAATGGATGTCAGCAATGTATCTGTGGTCATAACTGAATCCAGCCAGTTTTTAAATTTGTAGCAAGTAGCTTGCTAGGGTTACAGAGGAAATATTTTTTCTTCTCTTCATCATTGATGGTTAACAGTTTGAATAACTGCACAGGGGACTAGACTACCTAGCTACAGTCCTGGTATAAGATCCCCACCCAAGAACTGTAGTAATCAATCTTTGATACAGAAAGCAATACTGTTAAGCTTATCAGCTAACAGGTATGTCGCTGATGTATGAATTGTACCATGCTGTTTTGTATAAGAAAGGAAAAGTGTTGCAAGCTAGTTTTAAAAAATAATTTGACTTGACTTTATACAAGGTCTTACTTATGGTAGACTGATTTTTTAATCAACTGGAAAATATAATTATATATTATAATATATAGTTATTGACTATGAGATGGGTAAGGCCAACCTAACACCAAATGGGATAGGTTAATTCAAGCACACAAAGGGAAATTGGCTAGGTGTAAAATGGCTCACAAGGGCAGCTGGCATAGTACTTACCTATGAACCTAGGGAAAGAAGTCAAATGCTTTGTGAAGACAAGCAAAATATGAGAAATTATCTTTATATTTTTTTGTTGCCAATGTTGATTAAAGTTCTTCTGCTGTAGTTAAGTCTTTCATACAAATAGGTTTCTGTAACACTTTTTGAAGTGGCTTATAGTAGTCTGGGAGAGAGTGTCAAAGTCAGGTTGAGTTTTTGATCTGGAAAGTTATTGAGTGAATGTTTTATGAGAATTTGGTCATGAACTGAGTAAGTATTGATGAGGACAATGATTTGATGAAGAAACGAAAAAGGGGAAAACTGAAAAGAAAACCAGTGTAGCTACATAGCAGATGGGGATGGTGATTAGTGGAAAAGACAGGTTATACAAGAGAAGAAAAGCTGAGGGGAAGGATGTTCTGAGGCACTGTAACAAATAGCTTTACTTCTGTGTGTATAAGATAAGGTAAGTCAAAATGTGAAATAAATAAAATGCAATTTTATATAAACTGCAAAACAATAAGCAATATAAATATGAAAAATGGCAGGCAAAAAAAAAATTAAAAGATAATGTTTAATGACATCAACAAATATCGCAAAAGTCATTACAGAAGGGAAGTGTCTGAATACACCTCTTTAAGCAAGTCTTTGAGCTGCAGCTACAAAGTGGCCCAAGGTACTAAATACTAAAAGTTATGGGCCTGACAAGCGATGAACTGAGTGGTGCCAGGATGTTTCCATCCTCATTATAGGGATACCACATGGACTCATGCCATTAGAGCAAGGATTATGAGAAGGCGAGTAAGGTCCTACATGCTTCTTTAAATTAAATTAGGGACCATGAATGTTTATACTTCCAAATACCAGCACAAGGACTTTAAATGTGGCTGTATTCCCATCAGTTAGTGCAGAGCATGTAAAAAAAAATAAATGTTATGCACATATTTAGGAGATCTGTTAAAAGTATTGCAGAAGAGTTCTATACACGATGAAACCTGTCAGACTCAGTATTAAAAAGTCCCAGGTAAAGAGTGTTGCAAAAGTCCCTATGAGAGCTAACCAGGGAATGAAAAACTGTTGGTAAATACTCTAGTGCAATTAGATGCTTAATTCTAGTGATATACTTTAAATGATAGCAGTGCAATTTAGTAGAATATCAGCCACTTATCAAGGATAACACTGAGGTTAGGCACAAAGAACAAAATATTCAGTCCCTTAAACCCATTGATAATGCTGAAAGCAAGAACTACCTCTGCAAAGGACCTTAAAATTGTGTGAAAATCCATGACAACAGGCTTACTTATGTCACATTTGAGACAGTTAACAGAATTTTATATCAGAATGGTAACCATGCAGTCTGCTGTGGGACTGGAGTAAAGCTATATGAGATAGGTAGGCAAGTATGAGTATCTGTAGACTTTTCTTGTGAACTATATCTCTGCATGATAACATATCATCCCTGGGATTCATTAAGCCCTGCACAACATGCAGGAATAGTGCAGGAGCTGCTGCGCACAATATGTCCGCCAAGCGATTCAGCAAAGGGCTCCCGGACGTGCACAAGCGCTCCTACACTATTCCTGCACAGACACCACTGCCTTATGCTAATTATCTCATTTTGCTGGTGAAAACCATACAAATGAAATGAATTAGTGATTCAGCAAGCAGGCAGGTGTTCGTGAAGGAACAGTGTAACCTGCAGAAATGTATTCAGTTAGTAGCTGAACACATTTCTGTAAATGAGAAAATGGAGGCATGACAGCTAGAAAGAAAGCATGTATTATATTTAGTAGGCATGTCAATGGCCAAATATATGGTCATTGACATGAACAATAGTTTTTTTTTGGCCGCTCTCAGCCGTTTAAGCACAGGACAGCAGCACACAAACGGGATTGTGCCGAAAAAAAAAAAAGGGGAAAAAATCATAAACAGAAATCTGCATTTTGCCATTATAGTCAATGGCATGCAGAATGAAAACAATACCAGGGAATAGTGGTTGCTAATGGCAAAGGCCCAGTGTAAGTGTGGTAACTATGGAGTAAGGCAGTGGTGTATGCAAATGAGGGGAGTTATACTGAATCACAAATTTCTTCTAAGTGTCAGACTGCACCTAACTGTGTAGGTGCTCCAACACCACCATGTAGACAGGAGGAGCAGCTATCATGAAAATGGTGTGTGTCATGCTTGCTGTAAGGACATTGGAGCTCAGTGGCCTGTGTTTGCCCTTAGCCATGCACAGCTAAGGAATGGGGTGTGTCTGAGGATTTATTTTCTTATTCCATGAAATGCAGAGTGTGTTCGCATCCAGGGAGGGCCAGTTCTGCTTAAAACTGTTTACTTTAGCTAAATTGGTGTGAGGGGTGTGCACCAGGCCTAAAACCAATAAAAAAGCAAAACAACAGAAATAGCAGAACTGCTTACAGTTGAGCACTGGGTATGTGCGGCGTGCATTGGGGCTTAAACTGGGAAGAAATGGGAAGGGGAAACAGCTGAAGGAAGACAATCAAGGAGAACTAGCATAGCTGGTAGGTGGAATGTTTCAGAATCAGCCAATTACACAGGCAGCAGCCCAGCACACTACTATAAACCATGCTAACACCTTTCAGTCTGTTTTTTCCCACAAACTCTACACCACTGGTGTGCACATTTGGGGTATTTTAAACTGACAAATCTAACAAAAGGTGTTAGGGACTGCTGTTGCTCTGATATATCAGTATGTGCTAGAGACTGAGGGTGGTGAGGAGGAAAATGCTGACAACCAACTCAGACTGAGGAGGAGGAGAAAAGTGTTCAGACCCAGGATAACCTATCAGTGGCTACTTGATCAGGAGATAGTAGAGCACTGCAGGGTGGACAGGGGCATACTTCAGCAACTTGTTGAGCTGTGCCGGCCTCGCCTCAGAGCCAGAACCAACAGAGGGGAATCCATCTCAGTGGATACCAAGGTATGTGTAGCCTTAAGAATGCTAGCTACAGATACCTTCCAAAGACCAACTGGGGATATCATGGGGGTCTCACAGGCATCTGAGTCCAGGATACTCCACCAGTTCCTGGATGCCATGCAACCACTTGCCGCCGAGCACATTTACTTCCCTGGCACCCATGAGGAGAGGACCAGCAATATACATCTCTTCCACCATGTAGCAGATTACCTGTAGGTACTGGATGCCATAGACTGCACTCACATCCACATCAAAGTACCACCCAGTGACCAGGGTAGGGTCTACCTAAAAAGGAGTTCCACTCCATCACCTGGCAGGTCATGTGCGATGCCCAGGGCATTATCATGAACATGTGTGCTGACAGCCCTGGAAGCTATCATGACTCCCAAATCTGGAATTCATCACAGCTGTACCACTTGTTTGCTGTGGAGACATCCCATATGGCCATCTGGTGGGGGATGCTGGCTATGCACTGGAGCCGTGGATGATGGCACTCATCAGAAATGCACACACACACACACACACACACACACACACACACACACACACACACACACACACACACACACACACACACACACACACACACACACACACAGAAGAACACCATAATGAGGCACACACACAAACCAGGATCATATATAATAGAGCATGTGTTTGGGATGCTCAAGTCACAGTTCCACTGCTTGACATATCTGGTAGAGCCTTGCAGTACCCTCCAGCCACATGTGCACACATGTTCATAGTATGTGCCATCCAACACAATATGATCCTGAGGAAACAGCTGCATCAGGAACAAAATAGGGAAGGGCTACACAGCCCCCCACCATTGCAAAGTTTCCAGAGGCACAGAGAAACTCATAGGAGGAACATCCTGAGCCTGCCCCTGTCTGCAGATGGAGGCATGCTCAGTATGCCCTGGCCTTATATTACCCAACTGTGGACTAGAAATTTGACCAGGTCAGAACAGAAATGCACAGAGATTCCACCATTGTAATATATCACCAAGGTGCTAAAACATTTCCACAGTACCAGCAGTCAATTGCTTGTAGGCACACCTATCAACAGGCTGGATTGTGCAAGAATGCATAGCATTTGGCCCATAATCTTGATGCGTGTATCATCCACCCTATATTCCTCTGGTAAATCACTGTGATGATCTGCAGGGGTATGTCATGAGGTACTGAAACAATACATGACAGTGTCAAACATCATATAGGTCAGATGTCTGGTAAAACAAGCCCTGTAACCCTAGCAACCCATACATTACTAAGAGAAATAGTCACAATCACTGTATGGCCCATTGCCCCCCCCCCCCATTTTGATAGGCTATATACAGATATCCTACACCAACAGGTTGAGAGGTATGGCTGTAGCACAAAACGAACAGGACTGGAGTACAACAATCCCTGGAATGGAGTCCCACATGTACTATAGAAGGTCACACTGGGCATGCTTATACACTTAGATAAATGTCAGTAGGATCTAAGAATGAACAAGCCTTCCCCAAATGTCAGTAGGATCTAGGAATGAACAAGCCTTCCCCACCCAGTGCACTTCCCATTGCCCCACCGTAGCAGTCCTGAAGATGTCTGTCACCATAGAAGTCACTTTCATCAGGCTTTAGCTCTATAAGCTCTGTGGTGCATGCAATAACTGTGGAACACTGTAGTACAAATAATTAGTTAGGTAGGAGTTCTGATCTCAGTCCTGCAAATATAAAAGTGTGCGTGTGTGTGCATGTGTGTACATGTGTGTGTGTGTGTGTGTGTGTGTGTGTGTGTGTGTGTGTGTGTGTGTGTGTGTGTGTGTGTGTGTGTGTGTGTGTGTGTGTGTTTACAAAGTAAAGCTTTTGGGTCCAGTCAAATCCAGTACACATTCTCTTACCCTACTTTAGCAGTCTTACAGATATTAGTCACCTTAGAAGTGCCTTTTGTCAAGCAGTAGCCCATGCAATAACTGTGTAACACTATAACACACATAACTAATTAGGTAGGAGTTCTAATCACAGTCCTGGCAAATGTAAAAGTGTGTATGTTTACAAATAAAAGCTTTTGGATCCATTCAAACCCAGTACACTTCCCCTTAAGCCTACTTTAGCAGTCCTGCAGATATCAGTCACCTTAAAAGGGCCTTTCATCAGGCCTCAGGCCTGTAAGCTCTGTGGCGAGTGTGATAACTGTGTAACACTATAGTACAAATAACTAGTTAGGTAGGAGTTCAAATCTCAAACCTGTCAAATATAAAAGTGTGTGTGTGTGTGTGTGTGTGTGTGTGTGTGTGTGTGTGTGTGTGTGTGTGTGTGTGTGTGTGTGTGTGTGTGTGTTTACAAGTAAAAGCTTTTGAGTCCATTCAAACCCAGTAAACTTCCCCTATCACTACTTTAGCAGTCCTATAGATATCATTCACCTTAGAAGTGCCTTTTGTTGGGCCTCAGCCCCGTACACTTTGTGGTGCGTGTGATAATTGCACAACACTATAGTACAAATAACTCATTATGTAGGAGTTCTAATGTTAATCCTCTCACATGTAAAATTGTGTGTGTGTTTACAAGTAAAAGCTTTTGGTCCATTCAAACCCAGTACACTTCCCCTTTCCCTACTTTAGCAGTCCTGCAGATATCAGTACCCTTAGAAGTGCCTTTTGTCAAGCTTCAGCCCCATAGTCTCTGTGGCGCATGCGATAAGTGCATAATTCAATAGTACAAATAACTAGTTAGGTAGGAGTTCTAATCCCAGTTTTGGCAAATATGTATGTGTAGTTTAAAGTATTTAGTGTCCTCTATCACCCAGTACATCACTCAATGCCATATTTACAAGGGCTGGTGATGTCCCTCACCTTAGAAGTCCTTTTGGACAACCTTCACCCTATAAACTCCGTGGTGCATGCGATAAATGCATAACACTGTAGTAGCAATAAAGTGATAGGTAGGGGTTCAAATGTCAGTCCAGACAAGTGTGTGATGTTCTTCACCTTAGAAGTACCTTTGGACAACCTTCACCCTACAAGCTCCGTGGGGCATGTGATAAATGTGTAACACTGTAGAAGCAATAAAGAGATAGGTAGGGGTTCTAATCTCAGTCCAGGCAAGTGTGTGTTTGTTTGAAAATTATCCTGTCTGTGGGGAGGGGGTTGTTGTGTTTGTGTGAGAACCATACCACTGGCGGTGGGTTTTGCTCCTTTTTGCTGTTGCCCACCCAGTACATGTCCCAGTGTGCACATTACAAGGCCCACAGTTGCCATCCACTGAAGAGGGACCTGTAGATACACTGCAGCCCTATAAACACTGTACCATGTGCAATAACTATATGACAGTATGGAGTAGATAAGATAGGCTGCCCATCTAATCATTGGATATCGCTCCTAACTCAGGAATCATACACAAACACAGTCAGGTAGGCATCCACATCTATATCAGTAGGTGGCCTGCAAGCCGGCTCACAGATAGAACCCACAGTGTGAAAGCAGCGGACTCCATGCCAGACTGCTGAACAGCCATGAGTGGAGTCCCACAGGTTGTGGACCTGGGTTAACTCATGTTTGGGATCCACACCTCTGAGGACCAGCCCAATACAAAGGCGCATTGGCTAATAATGTTTGCAGATGACTACAAGGTGGGTGCTATTATTAACCCTCCAAGTGAGGTTGTCATCCTTCAGAAAAGCCTCTCTGAGACCTATGACTGTTGTCAGAACCCTGGACATAAGGTCAATGTCAGATGATGTGCCGCCAACCCCTTTGGGTCGACCTGGTTCCCATAAAATAATACATTGATGGTAGTCCACTGAACACTGATGCTGGTATAACAGAACAGGTAACACAGGTTGACAGTGAGCTGTATGGTGAATAACACAGTGCCACTGTCTTCCAGTTGTCCTTCCATGTGTCACTTCTTCTGACTCAGGGTGTTGAATCAGGGAAGTAAAAGGACAGTGTTTCCCTGTACATACCCCTCAGTAGGCCAATCAATGTGTACTGTGGCCCATTTGCCATGCACCCCACTGGACACCAGCAACTACAGGAGAGGCTGCAAATGTACCTCACAAAGAGGATCTTAGTATTATACACTTGCCCCATACAGACTCCAACAATTGCAATGGATCTCTGTCTCATATTAGCCACTTAGGTGCAATCTCTGCCTGACATACACAGCCATGTCTGACCCAACCCTGTCAGGAATGTTACATCTGAGGACACCAGTCTGTCCACACAACATGCCCCAGATACCTCAACCCCATCCTCACAATCAGTAGGACATGCTAGAGGGACAGATTCACAACCCAGAGACTGGCCACATCATGGAATAGATGCCACATACATGTCAAGCCAAGCACATCACTGGCCCTCTTCAAGAGAAATCAGGAGGAGTGGATGGAGAATAGAGTACCCATCCTGGTGATCACTCCAGTGACTATACTCAGTAGACACACTGGGGACTATCGTCAGGTGGCATGATGTCAGTGTACTCCCATGGGCTAGCCTTGTAAAGCCTCCATCGCCATTTGCCACGAACACACCTATGATTCTTTGAAACCGTGGATCTCAGTACTGTCAAGTGTGTGTGTGTGTGTGTGTGTGTGTGTGTGTGTGTGTGTGTGTGTGTGTGTGTGTGTGTGTGCATTAGTGTGTCTGAAAGTGTTTGTGAGTGTGCAAACATGTGGGTGAAAGTAGTTGGCTGTTCTTCTCACCGAGTACAACTGCCACTGCCATAACTTACAAGTGCTGTAGATATTATTCACTATATAGATACCGTGGAACATTCCACAACCTATAAGCTCTGTGATGTGTGCATGAACTGCATAACAATATAATACAAACAACCATATAGCTAGTGGTTCTAATATGAGTCCTGGTAAGTGTGTGTGTGTGTGTGTGTGTGTGTGTGTGTGTGTGTGTGTGTGTGTGTGTGTGTGTGTATTATTATGTGCAAGTGTGTATATGTGTAGGTTACAGTATTTTGTGGTGTCTCTTACCCAGTACATCCCCATTGCCATAATTTGCAAGGCCTGGTGTTGTCCCTCATCTTAGAAGTAGCTTTGGAGAAGTGGCACCCCATAACCTCTATGGCACATGTGATAAATGCATAACAATGTAGTAACAATAAATGGATAGGTAGGAGTTCTACTCCCAGTCCTGGAAAATGTGTGTGAGAGAAGAGTATCTTGTGTGTGCATGTGTTTGTGGGCGAATGACATCCATTTGATGGGTATGGATTCATATTTATGCCATGGTACACACAGTACACATTCCTAAGTCTACTGTATGAGGTCTGCTGTTCACATCAACTGTAGTGGTATCTGTAGACACTCTTTAGCCCTATAAGCCTTGTGCAACAGTATGGAATGGTATGGTACGAATAACAAAATAGGTTGGTCTACTAATGTCAGTACTGGCAAGTGTGTGTGTGCATTGGTGTGTAGAGCAGTATTTGGGAGTGTGTACACTCATGTGTGGCAGTAGTATGAAAACTGTCACACCAACTACACCACCCATTGCCATACCTTACAGGAGCATGTGATGTTAATAACTATGCATGTATTTCAAAAACACAACACACTATGAGTTCTGTGCTCCCTGTGATAACTACCTAACACTGTGCCACCAATAACTACATGGGTGGGGGTTTCAAACCCAACACTGGCAATCATGATTCTGCGTGTGTGTGTGTGTGTGTGTGTGTGTGTGTGTGTGTGTGTGTGTGTGTGTGTGTGTGTGTGTGTGTGTGTGGGTGAAAAGTTTTCTCTGTGTGTTGCATCAACACAATATCCTCTGTGTGTGTGGTATTCACAAACCTTTGGTGTGTGCCACCCATTGCACTTAGCATTGTCCACCATACCAGAGGTGCTGACATCAGCCACCATGCACTTACCTGTATACACCCCTCAGCCCTATCAGCCATGTGGCACATGCAATAACTCATATACATACCTGTTAATTGTGTACAGCTGTATCCATAACACAGTTAATGTATTACCACATTGCCATACCCCTTATAGAAAAGGAATGCAGGTCTACAGCCTCCTGACAGACAAACACCTAGAACACAAACAGAATACATTATGGAGACCACATTCAGTCAGTGTTAATAACAGCAATAATGCATTATAGCTGGACAGCTACACACTCTGATGTGTAACCATTAAACATGCTGGCTGACAACACTTTACACAGCATTACATTGCTAAACTGTACTAAAGTTACCCTTTGCATCAGAACCATATTAACATGTCCCTGCTTTGATGGTATGAATGACAGGGATGTGGCACAGGTATCATCATATGCACACTGTGTGGTGTGGGTTTGCTAGAGGCCCAGGTGGAGCCAATTGGTTGACATCATGTGTGTGGGTTAGGGGGTTGTGTATTAAATGGGCCGTGCAGATGTGGTGTGTGTAAGTATAAATGTGCCCTAGCTGTGATGGTGGTGTGTGTGTGTGTGTGTGTGTGTGTGTGTGTGTGTGTGTGTGTGTGTGTGTGTGTGTGTGTGTGTGTATGTGTGTGTGTGTGGATCTACACAGTTCTGCCATGTTGCTGCCCTATACAGGGGTATGTTGGACAGCTGTGGAGCATACATGACAGAGTGTACAGTTCACTGTCTCTGGCCATGGATACGGGAACTGGGCCTGCCAGGGGTTCCATTGGCACCACCAGGCACAAGGACAGAGGTAGTACTACTCCCTGATGATGACTGTTGTCTGCTGGTTCCACGTCCCTGTTGGGACTGGTTAGGACCATGTGTCCATGGCTTGCTGCATCGTGGTGTGGACAGCAACCCCCCTGCATTTGTGCTGCTGGTACTGCCACTACGGGAGCAGGAGCGAGATGTTGCATGGCCATGTAGACCTTCAGCTGTTTGTGGTTCTGTCCTATGTCCACATGGCCAATGGCCAACTCCCACCACATGTTCCAACACAGATATCTCACAGTCATGGACTGCCACCATTTCACCCAACTATCTATCCATGACCTCAGCATAATAACAGTGGGCATCTGCAAGATCACGGATGTTGTCACGCATAGCAGGAAGATTTGCCATCTGAACCCTGCAAGTCTGTCTGGTGTGACATTCCATATGTGCCTGTGTCTCCAGGACAGTCCAAACCATGAGTCTGGTGACACCTGCTGTGACACATGTGGCAGGGGCATGATGGGCAGCAATCCTCATAGGAGCACCCCTGTCCATCCGCTTGTGTGGGACCTTTCCTATTATCCAGCTATGGCTGGTGTCTACAGACACACTTACCATAGTCACCACACTTTCCTGTCCCATGCAACCACCCTCCAACTGTCCCTCATCTATGGCCACTGGTGATGGGGTATGTATGGACATTGTGACTGTGTGCAGGGGATGGGGTTGACAAAAGTGGGATGCCGACCAATGGCACAGATTCAGCCCCTGACAACCCCACCTGTACCTCACTATGCCTATCATTATTGTCAGATTCTGCAGAGACAACTGACATCAGTTTCCACGTGGGAGGGACCCCGACCCTCATTGCCACCTGTGAGGGAAAGACAATATATTTAATTTAATACTAGTACAGTATGGTTTACTTCCACACAGTCTCACACACACATACACACACACACACACACACACACACACACACACACACACACACACACACACACACACACACACACACAGTTACAGATGAGGTGGCACAAAGATATTACACAGACCTCACATTACCCAACAGTTGACATGCATGACACATGGCCCTCAACATCAAGCATTGCAGCCATTCTTAATCCTTGTTACTAACAATATACATCTCTGGGATGCATGATCCATGTTAGTAGGTGACATCCCTTCCCCTAACACACACTGCATCCAGGTACACATTATTGCTGCGCACCTGTATAGAACACTGGCATCTATTGTAGACCATATGTCACAACTGTACAAATCATTGCTGAATGTGTAGATGCCTGGCACTTATGTTTGCTCAGTTCCTCACAACCCCTATGTGTTTGTCTGACACATAACTGGGATGATATGAGGAATAATGTCACTAATTAATGACATACATTGGATTTTCAGATCTCATCAGCAGCAGTGAATGTATGTGCAATCCAATCTGGTTACATCAATGACCTTCTAAGCATAACATGGATATGATAAGCATACATACCAGCCTCTTGTATGATATAAAATGAGACCACATTACTGTATTTGAAAATATTACACACCTTATATGTGACATATGACCTGTGCAATCCAATCAAGAAACAAACAAATGTGTTAGTTGTGAAGATACTGAATGAGATACATACAATATTGCGATTGCATTAGTATGAACACTCTTAAACCAATGATTGTTGAAGCACCTGTTAATTGAACTACAGCAGTCACTCTTCCTGGGAAGGGGTATATTAGCATGGCATATCTTGACTTGGCATTATTTGGACAGTCTTCCCTACAAAGGTCCCCCAACTCTGTCAGATTGCAAGGACAGCTCATGTGCACTGCACTTGGAGGTCACACTGGGGGTTTACTATTGGTGTTGAGTCTGGGCTTTGTCTGGCCCAATTCATTACCTTGATTGTATTCAGATAGAGCCTTTCTTAGCTAGCTCTGGATGTATGCTTCAGTTCATTGTCGTGTTGGAAGCTAAAACCCCTTTTCATTTTCAGCCGTATTGAAAATGCTTGCAGGCTTTGGCCCACACACGAGTGTTATTTGGAGCTGTTCAGAATTCCCTCCACCATGTCTACAGGTCTAGCTCCAGCTAATGAACAGCAACCCTAAAGTTGGACACTGCCACGATCAAGCTTCAGTGTGTGGATGGTGGTCCTCAGGTGAAGTGAGGTGTTGCTTGTGCACCACATGTAGCTTTAGGAATACTGTCTGTAGGTTTGAACCTTGGTCTCATGACACCATTACACATTGCAACACATGCCTTTGAGAGACTTGATGTTATGTTCTTCTACCTGAACACAGCCCTGGATGGTGTTTGTTGTGGGTAAATGCCTCTGTCTACTTACCCTACCCCATAGGCCACACTTATGCAGAATCCAGGCAATTGTTGCCACATGTAGTACACGAGGAGTACTTGCCAGAGATTCCTGCAACCCCCTCAGTGTTGCTGCATGTCTCCTGGCAGCCTCCCTGACCAGTTGTCAACATGTCTTGTCATCTGTTTTGGAGGGACATCTGGTTATTTTCAAAAGCACTGTTGTCCCATACTCAATCCACCTGTAAATGACTGTCTGTACTGTGTTCCATGGTATATGCAATGCTGTGGTAATGTTGATGTACCCTACTCCTGACTGATACTTTTCAGATATGACATCCCTTTGATGCTTTGTAAGATGTGTGCAAGCCATGGCTGCTTCTGTTGCAAGCAACTGAGCAAATGTCATGAACATACTGCTTGGACAGCAGAATGTTATTCAGTGTTACATTGAGTCACTGTACATGATGGCAGATGTGCACCCAAGTAGAGTGAATGCTGTCAGTACATCAAAAGCTGCCTCCACAATATGTTATTTTGAGGGTGTGCACACATACATCCAATGTATTGTAAGATTTGTTTACCCCATATTTGGTGCACTAACATATTTGTTTTACAAATTAATTGTTCATATTATGGTCACATTACAGGTTAGGAAAGGTGTGGAATGTAATATTGTGGTCTGTCACTGTATATATGTATATCAGAAACACTTGGCATCTTAATAGGGGTGTGTATGCTGTTGTATCCACTATACAAGATTAATATTTCATATATGTCTGTACTGTAGCCCATTTGTCCCCCCATTTTGTTGGTCTCTGTTTGGACATCTTGCACTGACAGGTTGTGAGGTATACACAGCACCAAAAAACAAAGGAACTTCATCAAAATAAAGCAATTCTTCCGGGCATAAGTTAACAGTCCAAAACTGACAAGAATTACAAGCAGGTAAACATTAGTGGCTTCATTCCAGGCTTCATGGACAGAGTAATCAATTGTTCCATCTTCTGCCATAACTTCATTGTTTCTCACACCATAGGAGATGTTTTTATTCCAAGAGGAAATCGGATATCAGAACTACAACTACCACTTTAAGCAGTCAGTCTAATGCATTGCTTACATTTTTGATTAATAAAGAAATTTGTCTATGTACTCTATTTCACGTTCTACAGACACATCATCCAAAACACAAGAGAAGAGTCATCATGAAGTTCCTGATTGTGCAGGGATGAAAGCTTTGTGGATCCGTTTCTTATTAAATATTCTTTGTGGATTACCTACTGTGGTTCATTTGCTTTTACAGTGTGCTCTCAGCTCTGTGTCTGTGCCTGTGTTCATTTTTGCTGAGGTTGTCAGGTATGCTACAGGAATGTTACATACCCTCTAGATATGCCCCCATGGTGACCACTATGATGCACTACAGTTAACACCAGCAAAAGTGAACATGCGCATCATGCATTATGGCTAGGTGTGATATTTGTGTGCATGACAAATAGCATGGCCTTAACATGCATGGAGTATTGGCAAACCACAACAAAACAATTCCATACTCACCAGCTACAGGCTGCTGTCCCATGTGTTGACTCGAGGGACCTAAATAGTTGTGGGAGAGAGGTACTGTCAGCAGACTCTTATGTGGCCTTGGTACAGGGTGGAAGCAGCATTTCTGCACATTAACAATACAAACCCCAGTACTACAAAATATGCTGTCCATCACCATAGAGCTGCACTTCTGTGCATTGCTAAATGCCATCAACACCTTACTATCTTATCTGAAATATGCATATAGATACTTTACAGATACAACTAGATATGCAACAGTATTCTAGTAATGTGTACTGGGGCCTTACCTGCATGCACCTTGTCCATTGTGTGGGTCCAACCCATCTCCAAAATGCTTTCTTTAGCTTCCTGTGGGATGCTTTGGGTGGGTGCCTCAAGGTTGGTGAGGAGCTCCTCAGTGGGTGTCAGTGGGGCCTGGATGGCTGGGTCCCCACCTATGGTTAGGTGGTCCCTCACTACGGCAGCAGCCCTTCACTGGGCATGGCATATAAGGTTGGTAGCATGATGCCTGACCTGCTCACATGTTTGGCCATGCAGGCCAACATCATTTACCTTGTGGACAAGAGCGTTCCACAGGGCAGTCCTCTCCCACAGATCTTGAGGTCTTCTGCTGAATAGTATTGCATGCTGTTGGGTAACAGCTGCAGTTATAATTGCTGTTTCTGCCTCAGTGAAGGCAGGCAGTCTTGGTCTTTGCATTGCACATGGAAGACTTGAACAGGACAACACATCACAGGACTTCATACAGTTGTCAAACTGCACATCAACAGTGGATATCAGTCGCCACCACTCACAACTACACCCTAACCCTCTAATCTATCACAACAATATCATCTTGCATTGCACTTCTGGCCCTGATGTGTCATATTCCCCCAGTAATGGACAGTTAATCACATAATCCTCTATTCCCCATTCATTTCTGTGTAGAGGGATGACAGTGGCCATCTTCTATGTGGATGGGGTGTGGATGGTGGCAAGGCTGTGTTTGACTATAGTGTGTGGTGGAGCTGTACACATGCCTGAATTCATGTAGGAGGCAGACAGGGATGTTATCAGGCCCCATGGAGATTTGCTGTTGTTGCCATCAGTAGTCAATATGTGCATGCTCACTGTTGGTGAGGGGAGGGGTGCGGTCGATGTGCATATCCCGCTATACAAATGGGGGGACAGGGTGGTGATGTTCCCACCTAACCTGTCTGATGCAGGTTGCCTGTAGCATGGCATGTGTGTATGAGGTGTGCTTTACCACCAGTACAGGGTGAATTGTGTTGTTGCCTCTGAGACTGACAACATATGTGGAGACACCCTTGTGACTGGCCTTGGTGGTGTGGATATATCTAATTTGTAGTCATAGTTAGCCTTACAGGGAGTCACCTGGGAACATAGATGGTTGCTCAGATAGAGGTGGACTTGTTTCCAAGTTGTTGCCTGCACCTATGTGTCCCTGTACAGCCAATACAGCAACCTATTATGTTGTTTATGTATTGCTGCTGTCCACCAAAGCGGATTACTCTACCTTGGTGGAGGCTGGTTTTACAGGTCAGGTACTGCTGAGTCCATACAGCTACAGTGGATATAAAGTGTACACACCCCTGTTACAATGTCTGGTATTTGTACAATTGAAGCATGACACCACAATAACTCATTTCAAAACAATTCCCATCTAGTTATGCTCACTGTTGGTGAGGGGAGGGGTGCGGTTGATGTGCATATCCCGATATACAAATGGGGGGACAGGGTGGTGGGACAGGGTGGTGATGTTCCCACCTAACCTGTCTGATGCAGGTTGCCTGTAGCATGGCATGTGTGTATGAGGTGTGCTTTACCACCAGTACAGGGTAAATTGTGTTGTTGCCTCTGAGACTGACAACATATGTGGAGACACCCTTGTGATTGGTCTTGGTGGTGTGGATATGTCTGATTTGTAGTCATAGTTAGCCTTACAGGGAATCACCTGGGAACTTACATGGTTGCTCAGATAGAGGTGGACTTGCTTCCAAGTTGTTGTCTGCACCCATGTGTCCCTGTACAGCCAATACAGCAACCTATTATGTTGTTTGTGTATTGCTGCTGTCCACCAAAGGGGATTACTCTACCTTGCTGGAGGCTGGTTTTACAGGTCAGGTACTGCTGAGTCCATACAGCTACAGTGGATATAAAGTGCACACACCCCTGTTACAATGCCTGGTATTTGTGCAATTGAAACATGACACCACAATAACTCATTTCAAAACAATTCCCACCTTTAATGTGACCTATAGCCAGTACAATTCAATTGAAAGCATAACAATCTGTTCTGTGAAAAAACATGCAAATAAAATCAGTACAATAAGCAGGTTGAATGAGTGTGCACACTCTTAAACTGATACATTGTGTAAGCACCTGTTGAGATGATTACAGCATTCATTCTTCTTGGGTTGGAGTCTAACATCATGGCACATATTTATTTGGCAATAGTTGCCTACTTTCCTTGCCACAGTGCTAGAAATATGTCAATTTGTAAGAACATCTCTTGTGCACATCCCTATTCAGGTCAACACACAGATGTACTCTTGGATGTAGGTCTGGACACTGGCATGCACATGCCCAGAATGTACTTTACATCTAGTGATGCCATTCCTTTGTTGATTGGGATGAATGCTTGAGGTCATTGTCATCTTGACAGATAAAATCCATCTTCGTCTTCAGCTTTCTCGCAGATGACTATAGGTTTTAGGACAAAATTTATTGTTATTTAGAACTGTTCATAATTCCCTCCACCTTAACTAAAGACCCAGTTCCAGCTTAAGAAAAGCAACCCCAAAGCATGATACTGCAACCACCATGCTTCACTGGGGGGATGGTGTTCTTTTTGTGATGCAAATTTTTGTTTTGGGCCAGACATACTTTTTAGAATTGTGGGACAAAGGTTCAACATTGGTCCCATCAGATCATGACACATTTTCCAACATGCTTTTGGGAGACTTGATGTAGTGCTTAGCAATGTTAGTCTGGCCCTGGATGTTTTTCTGTGTATGAAAAGGCTTCCGTCTTGCTACCCTGGCCCATAGGCCAGACTTATGGGGAATACAGAAGATTGTTGACACATGTGGCACACACCCAGGACTTGCCAGACATTCCAGCAACTCCTTCAGTGTTGCTGTAGGTCCCCTGGCAGCGTCCATGGCCAGTTGTCATCTTGTCATTTCATCCCTTTTGAATGGACGTCCAGCTGTTATCAGCGTCACTGTTATTCCATAAGTTCTCCACTGTTTGATGACTGTCTTGCAGTGTATTCCATGATATATTCAGTTTTATGGACACTTTTTCTACTCTTCTCCTGACTGATACCTTTCTACAATGAGATCCCGTCGATGCTTTGTAAGATGTCTGCAAAACATGGCTTTTGCTTTAGCAGGCAACTGGGTAAATGTCAAATAAATCCTAGAAGGACAGCTAAACATTATTTGTGGGTAATCAGAGTCTCTTTAATTGATGGCTTGTGTGTACCCAAGAAGATTGAATGCTGTGATTACAGCAAGAGGCGCATCAACAAGACATTACTCCATGTGTGTGTACATGTATGCAACCAGCATACAGTACATATGTTATGTTTAAATTGTCTCCCCTACCATATTTCTTTGTTTTCAAATACATGTTATGGCTCACATTTAAGGTGGGAAACATTTTGAAAGGATTATCTGTGGTCTCATTTTCATACAGCACACAAACCTTGCATTTCAACAGGGGTGTGTAAACTTTTGATATCCACTGTATATAGGTCTTCATATAGCTGTTAGTGGTAGGCGTGGACAGAGGGTCATGACACAGTTAGACACTTCTCTGATTACAACCTGATAATCATGCCTATTCTAGTACCCATATTAGTGTTAGGGCAAAGAAACAAGCAGTAGCTGTATAGATTTATGTCTGTTGAATGGACTGAAACTGATATTACACACATGTGCAACATGCACAACCTATTTACCTGACTGCTTGTAACCTATGTTATTTGTTTTATGCCTTCCAGCTGAACATACACATACATACATGTGCCAAGGTGATATCTGGTATACATTTCTGTTCTATGTTAGTATGGCACACTGTATTTATAGTCTTGAAGCTCAGTCATACCTTTCAACCTGTTATAGCAGGACATCTGGACAATGGCACACATACATGGGTGGCAAAGGCACATCAATCTTGACACTGCATTAATATAGCTGCTACATACATAATTAAATTGATTGCACAGTAGGCTTTGACATCACAGTGATAACTAAGGATGATGTCCAACAGTCATAACTAAGCTATTATGTTACAATGTCATTGCTCACAGACTTGCCAATGGTTTGGCTGACATAACTCGACTGCAAGTGTATAGGACTGCAGATATCAGACATAAAGTGCTTATTGTCCAGCAGAACACTGTACAGTTGAATGGTATGAATTCATTATATCGCATGCAGTTCAAGACATACTTCTGCAGCAATACTTTAATATACACATGTTCTATATAGTTATCTTAGATTTACACAACAAACTTGTGTATCATACTCATATTCACAGGTAACATATGGATATGTACAATATCCCTGTAGCTGGCCTAACAGTGGCACAGTCAGTAGTGTTTTACAGACACTCCAGTGGTTGTCATATGTGAGATGTCCTTTCCTGGGGTGAGTCAGGGTCCTGAGCTGTGTTCCATGTCACAGCAGAAAGAGCAAGATGTTATGGCCTTAGGTGCTGTTCAGCAGGACATCACTACAGCAAGTCTTGTTGAGACATAATTCTTTCAAACTCTTATTTTCCATTATTAGAAAATGCATACTACATTCAATTACATGCTTACTTGTTTCACGTACGTTTCTTTTTATTTTTTTACAGTGCAGTGAGTTATATCACAAAGTTGCTCCAGTTCTTTTTGTTTGTTCACTGTTAACTACTGGTAGACAGTGGGTTTGAATAGGTGGCAGCTTGCCTTTTGTAGGTAATGCTCTAAACCAGGTGATGGCCTGTGCACCAATTGGTGTTCCCCACTTGCTAATTGCATGCAGAGCAGCTGTGTATTTCTTTCAATACCCAATGTCATGGCAACACACTCCTTTAATTGAGTACTTCATATGGGCGTTGTCTCTTTACCTTGCCTGTAAGGAAGACATCCTGGAAGTGTGTGAGCTACAGAGTGTTACAGACAGCAGGTGGGAATAACTCTTACAACAAGACTTGTAGAGACAGGCCAATTAAATGGTGGAAAAGGTTTCAGACAGGGACAGAAAGTGAGTATTGTTATATGGTTTAAATACTGCTAGTTTTACAGGGTTTGTGTGTACATGCTAGTTCTGTATGGATTTCAGTCTGACAAAGTTATGCATCTGCATAGCTCTCAACTGTAGGGCTATCCACATAATGGACAGAGGTTTGCCTGTTATGTTGGGTCTGTTCCACAGACAGGTGCTGTCCTTGGCAAATCAGTGACATACTCTGCTAATTGCTATCAGTAAATGGCAACATCCATTTGTGTTTCTGACTTCCTATCCCTCAGAAAAGATATGATGCAACCAACCCTGTAACACCAGTAACTTTCTCAGTATATAACAAAAATATTTCAAATATGGCCATGTGTTTGGACCTCTGTCCTCCACTTATATGCCAGGCTTAGTCCAGATGTCATGTAATAAGAGGTTGATAGGTATGGTCTATCATTATTTAATCCTGTCATTCCTGCTATCATCTCAGTGATGTGGAATTTCACACGTTATGGGGAAGGGGCCATACATATGAGTGCAAAGGCTGGACAACATGTGGACCATGTACAGTCAAGAGGTTGGTGTGCAGAATAATAAAACATGTTTTCATATTAGGCTGTTAGAACATGTGAGAGATATTACCAATTAGAAGGACAACAGGTCTGTAGTTGTAAATTATCATACATTTCACCATGGGGACGGTAGGTGGTTACAAGGTATTTTTTTTGGAAAAGGTCTGTTTCTCAGTTTGATAAAACACTTATAACAGAACCATTGTTATGTATAGAATCAATTTACATTGTAACAGTTGATAATTTGTACCCTAGGGGTTAACTGAGGAGTGTAATAGGAGGCTGTTTAATTAAATACGTAATTAAGTGCTAATTGCTTCTTGTATTTAAGGCAAGTATGTTTTGTAATGTAATACGTGAAGGCAAAACACATTAAAACATTTGTGTGGATTACTGGATGGTTGTTTTTCATTTTACTATCTTCAGTCATTTAAGTTATTTTGCTGAAAGTTCGGTGTATGTCTGGCCATTGTGTATAGCCTATTCTGATTTTGTACCAGCTTACTGTGTACTTATCAGCTGTACTGTGTGTGTGTGTGGGAGGGGTGCAGCAGATTTTAGTGGCATGGGTGCCTTTGTATCATTACCAGTGTGTTTCTATGTCTACAGAATTGTCCCACCACTTCATCTGGCTTGGTCCAGACTTATACTGAGGTGTTCTGGGCTCTGACAGCACTGCAAGTTATTGACAAATAATGTATCTCTCTCTCTCTCTCTCTATATATATATATATATATATATATATATACGTGTGTGTGTGTGTGTGTATGTGTGTGTGTGTATTATTTGAATCATTACCAATTCCACAGTGTCTATTCCCTATGGTAAACTGACTGTACTGTGCAATATGTTTGAAGAAACATCTTGAACCTTGCAACTCAGATGGCTTAGTGGTTATGTGCTGTGACTATTGTGTACAGGTTCCTGGGTTCAAGACCTGTAAGGGCTGTTTATTTTGTTGCTGGGCAAGTGTACATGATTTCCTTTACATAACATGTCTATATGTGCTGTCATTACAGTAGCAAGGGATGTGACTATACTGTGTGGGACACCTGTGTATACATGGATGGTTTCACATGTTATATGCACTCACACTTCCATTGTACACCAGCTACACTACCGTGGTGACAAAAATAATTTACTACACATTTTACTATTAAAATAGTACTTTTAACACTGCTTTTCCATGTAAAATGTGATTGCCTGTTTTAGTACTCGAGCCTTGGTGGATGTCTCCAGTTTGCACTCAAAGACAGCTGTAGGGTACCTCACCTGTGAACTTATTTGCTTGTGTCTGTGTATCTCTGGCCATTGTTAACATACAGTCAGGATTGTGTAGAAGTATAGTGTGTATATGTTCTTTGGGTTGTGTAAGGTGGGGGGTA